>NC_080046.1:33874104-33951387 GCF_012489685.1 Lotus japonicus | reverse complement strand
GACATACCTCCCTGACGGAGGGTTAGAAATTGTGACTCCCGCTCATCCCCGAGCACTTGTTGGAAAGTATTTCTCCAAGAATGCGTCCGGAAAGAGTTCTAGTTAATCTCTTCATGGTTGGCTTCCATGATTCCCTTGTTGCCTTTCCACCAGTACTCAGCATCCCGAGCAACAGATAAGTCGCCATGCCCACTTGGCACCCTCAAGTCTGTAAGTACGCCGAATATCTTTTCAACCTCCTGGATCCAGAGATCCGCTTTTGTCTGGGTCAGTACCACCAGAGAACTTGGGTGGGTTTTGCCTCCTGAAATCATTGAGGCCTTTATTCTGGTCCAGAGTTACTTCCCTCTGGCGCTGATGTTGTTCACGTGCTTTTTCAGCAGCACGCCTCATGGCATTATCGTTTGCTTGCGCCGTCACAGGCTTGGGCCATAGTGGCCATCATCTCAGCTAACTGGTTAGTGTTAAACCATGTTCTGTTAAGTTAGACAAACAGTTAGTACTCATCATAAGATAGCATTTCCATAACTATACAATATGATTAAGCAATAACTTCAATCAATTTTAAGCGAAAAAATCGCTTGCAGACAATCAATTTTCACTCTTTGCCAGAGTCACACAACCTAGCACAGAAGACCTATTCCCAACAACTCCCGAAAGACTCGACCGTGCTCTGATACCACATTGTAACACCCCGATTTCGGTGGCGTCACTTTAGTAACCAAAAGTAAACTTAATGCGGAAAAACGTGAATATATATATATTTTTTTGATTATAACTAAGACAAGACTGAAATAAATAAAACCCAAGTGCGAAAAGTAATAAAACTAATATACAATATATAAACAACCCCCGCTGTAAGTAGCAACCTCGTCACGAGTGAACCTCCCAGTGACGGGTAATAGAAGAGTAGCGCCCGTAGGCAAAAGTACAGACCAAAGAAAAGGTTAAGTGTCCGCAACACTATCCCTCAAAATGAGAATAAGCTGGCCCATCGGCCTGAAACAAGACTTCCTAAGTCCAACCAACTCTCTGTGATTCCCGTAACGAAACCACACAAAAAGCTATAGGTGGGAAACTACCCTGTCCCGAATGAAACAAATGATGTTCAGAGCTAAGACTCTACTCCTACACTAATCCCATCTCGAGGAGCTCACACTAACACTCAATCCTACATGCTAGCGTGATCGTCGTCCGAATCTGAATCCAGAACGACTAAGTCTAGGTACATCCTCCGTCCTCCGCTCGCTATCGCGATGCGCTCCTGTTCCAGCATCCCAACTCTAGTTTCCCCCGAAGGGTGAACCGTCGTGAACTAGTCCGCCAAAGACATCTGACAAAGGGCGTTTGTTCGCCAAAGCACACACAGAAGACGCGAGGGTCAACTCCAAATAATTATGTAAATAATAGCAAGGATAGATACAGATAATAGGATAGCCACTTAGGCTTTTAGCTAGGGATAACATCCTAGGGTTGCATATCTCATGATGAATATAAACGACGATAAATCACAGTTAACATGCCTCAAATAGAATTAACAAGTATCAAACACACTCATCACTAAGTCAGTATGCATGTTGCATGAAATGATATGCAGGTTAACCCAGTTAACCACATGCATTCCGGAAAGGGATGGACATCAAACGGATCAGCCCTAACACCAGCCACAGTGGAACCATTTCGGCCCGCGTGCCTCTTACACCACACAAAGGTATCCAGATCAGCAGTAAACCCGTAGGTCTGCCATTTCGGTCTGCTACAAGAGACGTCTATAAACGCTCTTTCACGGCATTCCGGGTCTTATGACCATTTTGGAAACCGACGAGGTCCAGAGTACGTCCTGTGTTAATACCCCATTAATGTTGCATGTATGCAAAATGATTAGTCAAACAACGTCTCCGTCCTCACTCGACACGTCGCCACGTGTTCTAGGGAAGTTAAAGTCTCTAAAAGCTTACCCTAAGGTAAAGTCGATTCTGCGACCAAAAGACACACTTCATAACGACACATAGCTGCTCCAACAGCACCACAACCAACGCTGCTCCAACAGCACAATAACAAACGCTGCTCCAACAGCACAACAATAAACGCTGCTCCAACAGCACAACAACAAACGCTGCTCCAACAGCACAACAACAAACTCAACACTTGGATCCGACGACACTCCTCGTTTTTCCAAAACTATGATTTGACTTCCAATGCCTTCCTTCGAGGTTGTTATCATTACTTAAAGATTTTGAGGTTATTTAAGGTCTTATGAATTTTCTTTATAAAATAGATTCCATTTTGTCTTATCGCAAGTCTTATACATTTTCAGGATCTCCCAATCCCAAGTCGCTTCCAGAGGATGTCTCGATCCACTAAACAAAATTAAGGCCCGAACCTCGTTTGTCCTATCAAACTTTCTCAAAACTCTCAAAATAAAATCGGCTTGACCTGCCCGCTATTCTCACCATTCAGAATCTCAGATTCCAGTACAGAGCATATTTAAATCATCACAATCAACAACATGTCATATATCAATAAATCGCATCATAAACACTTAGCACTTAGCATATAAAGTATGCACCACACATCCTAGATTACCCACATAGCACATAGCATGTAAGACAATCTCAAAAACATTCAGTAGATGAATCATCTACATTGTCAGCCGAAGCCTCAGAAAACATTTTCCAATCACACACAATTCCAGTGCATAAACAGTAAACAATGTCGAAACATCGACCCTAAGCATTAACTAGAGATTCAGTGAGAAGCCCTCACCTGTAGATTCTCCAGGACGATCTCCTAACACTTGTTCACAATCAAAGGCTTGCTCCTCTGGGAATTCCTCAAAATCACCTTTAGAGCAAAACCACAGAAATACTATCAGAATCTATCGAAAACTAAGCTATCGATACTTACTAAGGTTACTCGAAGTAATCTATACTCTAAGGTACGATAATCTAGCGCGAAAGACAAGTTTTCGGAAAAGGAAATTTTCCTCCTCCCCCCTAATAGAGCTCGGCCACTTTGTGCAATTATGGGGCTCGATTTTTCTTCGATCAAACTTGGTTCTTATGCTTTCATAAGCCGTAACTAAGGGTATTCTGAACTCGGAAAAATTATCGGATCAAAAACTGTCGCAGGGGTATTTTGGTCATGATTTTTACTTAGGATTTTTCAAAACTGAAATCCCAAAAATAAAATTTTGCAGGGACGTCACCAACGACGTTTATGACAACTAATCCTACTAGCACTAAGCTAAGGCGATAGTTTTCAGCCTAAAGGTTGAAGCTTTACACCAAAAACTCCAAAAATGGGTATTTTAGGCTCAAATTGATTCCGGCGGAATTCCGGCGACATAACGGAAAATCTAACCCGGCAGAAGTGATCTTGGGCGCATAAGGAAGAGGTTTAGAATCAGAAATGAAAGATTCAGGATAGTTTTGCAAAAACCCATAAACTATCCGCTCAGAAAACTCTACAGAAAAGCTATGGAAAAAGCGATCAGAGGTAAGGATTAGCGACTATACCTCGAAGCCTTGAAGTAGCAACTAACGGATCAACGATCAAGCAAACGATGAAGAAAATCTTCTCTTCTCCCTCCCTTGTAGAACTCGCGGCCTTGATGAAGAAAATGGAGGAAAATTTGAGTTTTTCTTCCTTTCTTTGCTATATATAAAGGTTGGAAATTCGCGGGAAAATGAAAGTTTCGCGAATCTGATTTTTTTTGGCGTCATTCTCCGTGAATTCTAAGATAGGTTTTGGCGAAAGAATTCCAAAACTAAAATGACGTCTCCTTATATTTTTGGCAACTAAAGCATAGTCGGTATAAAACTATTTTACCCGATAAGTTGCTTTTTGCATCGAATGTCGGAATGGAAAACTTCCTTCTGAAGAAAGATTAAAATCATCAAGAGAAATGGGTGTACGCGTGTGGAATATTCATTTGAAGCTCTGAATAGAAAAAGTCTTCATCGTCGAGAAATTCTAGGGTTTTGAAATACCAGGGATTCGGTTTCGGCAAACTTCCGATGATTGGAATCAGACGTTCGTAGATCCTAGAGTTTCGCCTCGAAATGATGGTGATATATGGAAAAAGAGAAGTTCTAACATTTCTCTGAAGATTTTTGGAATTAACTGCCAGCGTGCCTAAAAGTGAAAATTAGCTATATACTAGGGTTTCTGACCTAGGTTAAGCGTATAACGATCGTACTATAACTTTTATCGATCATGATGTAATCCTTTGACTTTTCCTGAACTTTCTCCTTCATAAATTTATTTCATTTACTAAACTCTTGTTCAGGTTTCCCTTCGCCATGCATCAAACCTACTGGTGAATAAGAATTTATTCACTTGGTATAAACTGAAAAACTTGGGCCTTACATTACTACCCTCCAAAAAGAAAGTTTCGTCCTCGAAACTTAAGGGTTAGTAAAAAAAAATTCTGAATATTGTCCCTTGGTCTTTTCCTCTAACTCCCATATAGCACCGTCTGTGTCTTTGTTCCAAATAACTTGCACTAAAGCACTCTGCTTTCCCCTCGATTGTTTCACTCTTCTAGTCCCAATGCTGACCGACGGCGTTTCAAAAGACATATCGTCCTCTAACTCTCTGTTGTCCGGTTCGACCACTTGAATCGGTTCTCCGTTGGAAATAATATTTGTTGGCATTCGTGCAATCGCACAACCTTAACCACTTGCTCCTCTGCCCTTGTTCGTCCAAAATACTGATTAGAAACTCGGTACATCTCTATGTTCCAGATTGAATGCTCAACTTGAGTCTTACTACCTTGTGCATGACAAGACTCATTCTCCTTAATCATAAATTCATCAACCCCTCATAAGCTAATCATCCTCTTGATATCCAACAATCCATTATTGTCGTCTTTGTCCTCAAAACCTTCCTCACTCAAACCAGTTTACACTTACTGAAATCCCTAACGCTTCGCATCAATCGAGATTTATCCTCTAGAAGATCAAATCATAACTATACCTCAAGGGACTTAACTAGTCATTTCGTCATCCGATCCTCCAACCTTCTGAGGTTTAACTACTATCGTAACTGCTATCACCACTACATCCCTTACTCACACACGATTTCCAACTCCCCAAGTCAATCTTAATCATAGGATTCTTATTCAACTGAGCAAAATTCACTTGCTAACTCTATCAAGCATCACCGAAATCCATAACAAAGTTCCATTCACTATTAGACTCTGAGTAGCTTGTCCAACTATGATAACTTCAAGTATTCATCTTAATACTAACACTTTCCTTCTTGTAACTTGATTACCATCTTGTCGATAAACTTCTTAATCTCCCAATCAAATTATGACAAACTTCAAGTCCTATACACTTATGACAAGAATTAATAGACTTAAAACCTAAACCTTTTCCAAGTTTGGATCTCTGATGCTCTGTAGCTCTCCAACATTTCCTAAAAGAATATTCATCTCTTACAACGACAACTCCTTCCCAAAGAAAATCAATTACTTAACACGAACTTTCCTCCCAAATCCGACTAATCCTCGATCAATTCAAATTCATCTTACACATCCTTCTATCAAAGTCCATATCCAGCTGTGATTCCGAAAATCACCCCCTCAATATTAAGTTGATCAGGCCTAATACATCGAAGGTGAAAATCTAGAAAAAGCCCACTGGAACAGTCAATGAGTTCCTATCATCCAGTGGTCGCAAATACCCTGACGTTAAATCTTCAATGATGTCGCTACGGAACTACACACCCTCGACATCATACGTATACTATCCATAATGAATCTCTATGAAATTCATTCTTCAGCTTCTAGCTTCCTTTTAAACGCATCGGTAGAAGACTACTTTCTAGGCTTAGCGTGTCATTCTAAACCTCGTATAACTTCTATAGCTAAAATACGAGTAACAGTAAAGTAAAGTCATAATAGGCGTAGTAACTATAAGGTCAAAGCGTAAACCATATACGTAAGATAGGTGTGTTTGCACACTCTACAAGAAAAATGGAACACATTATACTAGAATGAGAAAGAATGGTTAGAAAGTTACCATCGTTCTTGCGCTCTCCTCTGACAAACCCCTCAGCTCTCTCACCGTCCATGGTGTAAACTCTTGCTTTAGCCGCAGGACGCTTTCCATGAGCAGTGTTCACGGTTGGCTCCGTCTTGGGTGCTCTGCACTGATCGGCAGTGTGCCCCATTTTGTTACAATTGTAGCATTTGGGCCTCGTGTCAAGACAAGCATTGGCATAGTGCCCCGGCTCCCCACATCTGAAACAGGTCGTCTCCTTCTTCAAAGTCTGATCTCCGGAACCTCCAGCAGCACCCGTCATGGGTCTGTAAGATCCGGAAGTAAATCCTCTTCCAGCAGGACGCTGATATGGCCCCCTGCTCTGAAATTTCTCTCTGCTCTGAAAATTTTGAGAGCCCGACCTCATCGGCCCTCCAGTTCCAGTCCGGTTCAACCTCCGGTTCTTCATTAGCTCTACTTCCGTGGCCTTCTCCACCAACGACTGGAATCGCATGATTCCCAGTGGCCTCACTGAGTCCTCAATATCCGGCCTCAGTCCATTAACGAAACGCTTGCACATATAGCGTTCGTTCACATGGTCGTGGAAGAATTGGAAATGCTTCGCCAAGGATTCCAGCTTCGAAGCAAATTCCGGCACCGACATACCTCCCTGACGGAGGGTTAGAAATTGTGACTCCCGCTCATCCCGAGCACTTGTTGGAAAGTATTTCTCCAAGAATGCGTCCCGGAAAGAGTTCTAGTTAATCTCTTCATGGTTGGCTTCCATGATTCCCTTGTTGCCTTTCCACCAGTACTCAGCTTCGCCGAGCAACAGATAAGTCGCCATGCCCACCTTGGCACCCTCAACAGTCTGTAGTACGCCGAATATCTTTTCAACCTCCTGGATCCAGAGATCCGCTTTGTCTGGGTCAGTACCACCAGAGAACTTGGGTGGGTTTTGCCTCCTGAAATCATTGAGGCCTTTATTCTGGTCCAGAGTTACTTCCCTCTGGCGCTGATGTTGTTCACGTGCTTCTTCAGCAGCACGCCTCATGGCATTATCGTTTGCTTGCGCCGTCACAGCTTGGGCCATAGTGGCCATCATCTCAGCTAACTGGTTAGTGTTAACCATGTTCTGTTAAGTTAGACAAACAGTTAGTACTCATCATAAGATAGCATTTCCATAACTATACAATATGATTCAGCAATAACTTCAATCAATTTTTAAGCGAAAAATCGCTTGCAGACAATCAATTTTCACTCTTTGTAGAGTCACACAACCTAGCACAGAAGACCTATTCCCCAACAACTCCCGAAAGACTCGACCGTGCTCTGATACCACATTGTAACACCCCGATTTCGGTGGCGTCACTTTAGTAACCAAAAGTAAACTTAATGCGGAAAAACGTGAATATATATATATTTTTTTGATTATAACTAAGACAAGACTGAAATAAATAAAACCCAAGTGCGAAAAGTAATAAAACTAATATACAATATATAAACAACCCCCGCTGTAAGTAGCAACCTCGTCACGAGTGAACCTCCAGTGACGGGTAATAGAAGAGTAGCGCCCGTAGGCAAAAGTACAAACCAAAAGAAAAGGTTAAGTGTCCGCAACACTATCCCTCAAAATGAGAATAAGCTGGCCCATCGGCCTGAAACAAGACTTCCTAAGTCCAACCAACTCTCTGTGATTCCCGTAACGAAACCACACAAAAAGCTATAGGTGGGAAACTACCCTGTCCCGAATGAAACAAATGATGTTCAGAGCTAAGACTCTACTCCTACACTAATCCCATCTCGAGGAGCTCACACTAACACTCAATCCTACATGCTAGCGTGATCGTCGTCCGAATCTGAATCCAGAACGACTAAGTCTAGGTACATCCTCCGTCCTCCGCTCGCTATCGCGATGCGCTCCTGTTCCAGCATCCCAACTCTAGTTTCCCCCGAAGGGTGAACCGTCGTGAACTAGTCCGCCAAAGACATCTGACAAAGAGCGTTTGTTCGCCAAAGCACACACAGAAGACGCGAGGGTCAACTCCAAATAATTATGTAAATAATAGCAAGGATAGATACAGATAATAGGATAGCCACTTAGGCTTTTAGCTAGGGATAACATCCTAGGGTTGCATATCTCATGATGAATATAAACGACGATAAATCACAGTTAACATGCCTCAAATAGAATTAACAAGTATCAAACACACTCATCACTAAGTCAGTATGCATGTTGCATGAAATGATATGCAGGTTAACCCAGTTAACCACATGCATTCCGGAAAGGGATGGACATCAAACGGATCAGCCCTAACACCAGCCACAGTGGAACCATTTCGGCCCGCGTGCCTCTTACACCACACAAAGGTAGCCAGATCAGCAGTAAACCCGTAGGTCTGCCATTTCGGTCTGCTACAAGAGACGTCTATAAACGCTCTTTCACGGCATTCCGGGTCTTATGACCATTTTGGAAACCGACGAGGTCCAGAGTACGTCCTGTGTTAATACCCCATTAATGTTGCATGTATGCAAAATGATTAGTCAAACAACGTCTCCGTCCTCACTCGACACGTCGCCACGTGTTCTAGGGAAGTTAAAGTCTTTAAAAGCTTACCCTAAGGTAAAGTCGATTCTGCGACCAAAAGACACACTTCATAACGACACATAGCTGCTCCAACAGCACCACAACCAACGCTGCTCCAACAGCACAATAACAAACGCTGCTCCAACAGCACAACAATAAACGCTGCTCCAACAGCACAACAACAAACGCTGCTCCAACAACACAACAACAAACTCAACACTTGGATCCGACGACACTCCTCGTTTTTCCAAAACTATGATTTGACTTCCAATGCCTTCCTTCGAGGTTGTTATCATTACTTAAAGATTTTGAGGTTATTTAAGGTCTTATGAATTTTCTTTATAAAATAGATTCCATTTTGTCTTATCGCAAGTCTTATACATTTTCAGGATCTCCCAATCCCAAGTCGCTTCCAAAGGATGTCTCGATCCACTAAACAAAATTAAGGCCCGAACCTCGTTCGTCCTATCAAACTTTCTCAAAACTCTCAAAATAAAATCGGCTTGACCTGCCCGCTATTCTCACCATTCAGAATCTCAGATTCCAGTACAGAGCATATTTAAATCATCACAATCAACAACATGTTATATATCAATAAATCGCATCATAAACACTTAGCACTTAGCATATAAAGTATGCTCCACACATCCTAGATTACCCACATAGCACATAGCATGTAAGACAATCTCAAAAACATTCAGTAGATGAATCATCTACATTGTCAGCCGAAGCCTCAGAAAACATTTTCCAATCACACACAATTCCAGTGCATAAACAGTAAACAATGTCGAAACATCGACCCTAAGCATTAACTAGAGATTCAGTGAGAAGCCCTCACCTGTAGATTCTCCAGGACGATCTCCTAACACTTGTTCACAATCAAAGGCTTGCTCCTCTGGGAATTCCTCAAAATCACCTTTAGAGCAAAACCACAGAAATACTATCAGAATCTATCGAAAACTAAGCTATCGATACTTACTAAGGTTACTCGAAGTAATCTATACTCTAAGGTACGATAATCTAGCGCGAAAGACAAGTTTTCGGAAAAGGAAATTTTCCTCCTCCCCCCTAATAGAGCTCGGCCACTTTGTGCAATTATGGGGCTCGATTTTTCTTCGATCAAACTTGGTTCTTATGCTTTCATAAGCCGTAACTAAGGGTATTCTGAACTCGGAAAAATTATCGGATCAAAAACTGTCGCAGGGGTATTTTGGTCATGATTTTTACTTAGGATTTTTCAAAACTGAAATCCCAAAAATAAAATTTTGCAGGGACGTCACCAACGACGTTTATGACAACTAATCCTACTAGCACTAAGCTAAGGCGATAGTTTTCAGCCTAAAGGTTGAAGCTTTACACCAAAAACTCCAAAAATGGGTATTTTAGGCTCAAATTGATTCCGGCGGAATTCCGGCGACATAACGGAAAATCTAACCCGGCAGAAGTGATCTTGGGCGCATAAGGAAGAGGTTTAGAATCAGAAATGAAAGATTCAGGATAGTTTTGCAAAAACCCATAAACTATCCGCTCAGAAAACTCTACAGAAAAGCTATGGAAAAAGCGATCAGAGGTAAGGATTAGCGACTATACCTCGAAGCCTTGAAGTAGCAACTAACGGATCAACGATCAAGCAAACGATGAAGAAAATCTTCTCTTCTCCCTCCCTTGTAGAACTCGCGGCCTTGATGAAGAAAATGGAGGAAAATTTGAGTTTTTCTTCCTTTCTTTGCTATATATAAAGGTTGGAAATTCGCGGGAAAATGAAAGTTTCGCGAATCTGATTTTTTTTGGCGTCATTCTCCGTGAATTCTAAGATAGGTTTTGGCGAAAGAATTCCAAAACTAAAATGACGTCTCCTTATATTTTTGGCAACTAAAGCATAGTCGGTATAAAACTATTTTACCCGATAAGTTGCTTTTTGCATCGAATGTCGGAATGGAAAACTTCCTTCTGAAGAAAGATTAAAATCATCAAGAGAAATGGGTGTACGCGTGTGGAATATTCATTTGAAGCTCTGAATAGAAAAAGTCTTCATCGTCGAGAAATTCTAGGGTTTTGAAATACCAGGGATTCGGTTTCGGCAAACTTCCGATGATTGGAATCAGACGTTCGTAGATCCTAGAGTTTCGCCTCGAAATGATGGTGATATATGGAAAAAGAGAAGTTCTAACATTTCTCTGAAGATTTTTGGAATTAACTGCCAGCGTGCCTAAAAGTGAAAATTAGCTATATACTAGGGTTTCTGACCTAGGTTAAGCGTATAACGATCGTACTATAACTTTTATCGATCATGATGTAATCCTTTGACTTTTCCTGAACTTTCTCCTTCATAAATTTATTTCATTTACTAAACTCTTGTTCAGGTTTCCCTTCGCCATGCATCAAACCTACTGGTGAATAAGAATTTATTCACTTGGTATAAACTGAAAAACTTGGGCCTTACACCATGGTTGATGAATTTGCGAAGGGCATCGCCGATGTCTCCGAGGGACCAGATCTATGCGACATGGGCTACGGCGAGGGTGTAGTGCTGCGCCGCCGCCGTCACCGGGTAATCCTCCATAGGGAATCGCCGTAATCTTGTCGTTGTCGAGCAAGAATGGTCGAGAGTCACGCTGGGTCATGATCATGGCATTGTGTTTGGTCTGCAGATCGTGGTTCTCAACACCCACTCTGGTGAATCTCAGAGATTACACTAAGCGATTGTGAATTTAACAGAGACGTTACTGAGTTTTTTCTTTTTTCTTTTTAATTATTGTTTGACATGGAAAAAATAATCCAGGTGTTCTATTATTATTGGTAAACAGTACAAACTGTACCTATGGCACTGTATCTAAGTTTTTCCCATATTAAAGAAGTAACTTTCCAAGATGTCATTATCAAAAACCTCAGCTCCATAATATTTTACAATATTTTATTCCCCTAACTTTGAACCACAACATGCCACCTGTCCCCTCTGTATTATTTTCTATTATTTTATTCCTTCCCTCTCCCTATTCTCTCTTTCACTATCTCATTCTTTATTTTTCTCTCTCCCACTATCTTTCACATTAAATCCCTAACCTAATTCTTCTCCCTTCATAATGCCTTGAAACCGTAAACAACTAATACTCCCACTGTATTCCACAATTTTTACCTCAATTAAAGCCAATCTCCAATGCTTCTCTCTCCTCATTCCCACTCACCTCCTGGACTGACCAATAATGGTGAAGAAGAGAACATAAATTTTGAATTTTCTTTTATGTTTCAAGTTCTTTTTATTCATTCACCTCCTCCGTTTTTTTCCTCTTTGAATCCTTATTACTGCATCCCCTGATTTCAATGCAATTAGCTGTTCTCTTGCCCAATCAGATGCCTTCATTTACTCAGCAACCAACCTTCACGTTCTTAATTCAATATACACACCCATCTCTATTGTCCAATGAAAGTTCTGCATTCCCACTAACCTCCATCCCCGAACCTTGATTGCTCAACCCTAATATTTCCAATACTCGAATTTCCTCCTCAATGGTATGGTATCGAAAACCCCATTGATTTTCGATACCAATGAACCTTGATTGCTCAACCCTAATATTTCTCTTCGTCTACAAATTTTTTTCTTGGCCTTTCTCCTTCTCTTCCACGGCTCCACCCCTATCTTCACTCTCACTCCAAAACCCAAATCACCATGCCTTAAGAAAAATATGTAGACGAAGAAGCTTCATCCAAAGAGGAAGCTTCATCTGAGAAGCAATGAAGAATGAGAAGAAGATAATGGTAAGGTTCAAATCCTCTGCAACCCGCTTCCAAAACCCCTCCTTCAGGGCCTTTCTATCGGCTCAGAAGATTTCAGAGTTCTTTCGACACCAATTTTTCCCCCATCTGAGCCCAACAATCTCTTCCTCTTCTTTGCCAGGAAACCCCATTGATTTTCGTTCTAACGCATGCTGAAGAACTCGAAATCCTTCCAAGGACTAGGTTATGGTGAGACCCATAACCTAACCTTGGTCGCCACAAATCTGGAACAAAGGTTCGAAGCCCCTCTCTCTGATAAACCCAATCTTTATTTCGTATCTATTGATCTCTTCTAGCTTCCATTCATGTCTTCTTTCTATTTGGATTGTGTATTAGCTTAACTTATAAAAGCATAAGCATTTGGAAGAGAAGCATATGTATTAAATATTATGGATTATGATGTTGAAAGTTTTAGTTTTGTTCTGATGAAGCCTGACTTTGAGTGCAGAATCCAGAACCTAACCTACAGTTGACTACACAGTGGCAAATGTGAAGCATCAACATGAAGTTAATGTTGGTAATATTCTATTCTTATAGTGAATTCTAGATTCTTTATCATTGATACATCGGACCAAATAGTATTTCCCACCTTACTATCTCCTCACTCAGCATGCAGGTTGATCATATGTTTTCATTCATTATGCTTATGTATTTAGTTATTATACAGGTTGTTGGGTTACCTTTCTTAGTAATTATTATGTGGCTGATCTGAGCTAATCTCAGGTATTCTTATGATGTTTTGAATGTTGGCTTCTTCTGTATTCAGTGGTTTATTGTATGTGCTATGAAGTTGATTCTATTTGATCTCTTTTCCTGTTTTATTTTCTTACTGCATTTTTCTAACTTGAAAACCTTTCGATGATGTTATGCAGTTCAAGAAATCATGGTCAAGAAGAAGGTTCACCTTTGAATAATGTTAAATCATTCATTATATATCTCTTAGAGAGTGTTTGCTGTTTCACGTAAGGTAAGAAGTAATTTACCAGATATTCATCACCTATCTCCTTTAATTGTTGAGAGCAATGTGATATAAATAATAAAGTATCTAATGACTCCCAGTTCTTATTGGATCATCTTTAAATTGATTATGTCTGTCATAAGATGATATACATGTATTAATTATACTATGTATACGGTTTGTTGTTTCCATGGTGTAAAGTCCCCAGAATGTCCCTTAGTAATGATGAACAAAATTATGATACTGTTACTCTCATGACCAAATAAAAATCATGGTTAGTTCAAAGGTCAATGAAAACTCGGATGTCTCTTTGAACATTTCCGACTACTCACATACTTTTAGATAATGTTACTGCACTTCTTATTTGTTCCTCTTATTTAGGTTTTTTGTTCTATGGTATGAGCATCTTTTGGTTGTTAGAGATTGATTTACTCAATCAGTTTTTCTTTGGATCTGCGTGCACATGTTGGAGATTTTTGGATCTGCTCTCAACTTCTTTTTTTGATTGTTTTGTTTTGTCTATAATTATTTAATGCTTTCATGGTAGTGCTTGCTCTACTGCTGTGCAAGGAAAAAATTGCTAAGGATTGCTAAGGAGGAAGCAAAGTCAATGAGCAAAAAGGTACTCTACAACCATTCTTTCTGAAGTCTAGACTAGGTCCTTATTCTTCAGTGTTCCATTTGTCTAAAACTTATTTTAGTTTGATTTTTTTGAGGAGATGTGGAGATTGGCTAACTTACAACATGATTGGGTATAGGCTCATTTGTAGACGTATTTCCCATCCACAATTCAACATAAGAATAATGGTAAGATTGTCACAAGATCTGGATTTAGCACTGATTAGAAAGGGTAAAGTGCACTCACTACACATGGAAGAAAAATGAATAAATTTTGCTGGAATTTGGAAAACCTAACCCGTTAGTTTTAATTATGGAGAGTAATCTGGGAAATTCAGCCTTACATGTTGCTTTAAAGAATGGCCATATTTGGTGCTTTCTTATTCTTTTGTTATTGATTCTTTTTAAAGTCTCTTTGCATTGATAAACTATGTATTTAGATTTTAGACAGTCTTTATTTCATTTTAGGGATAGATGTGCATCTAGATCTAATACTAATCTCCATGTTCTTCCTTTGTCATTGCTAATACTGTTCTGCAAATTGTTCCCACAATAATCTGAACAGGAAGTCTTCCAACAGAAATATAGACATCAACTCATGGTCTCTTTAGTGGTTTGAATTTTTAGATCCAGATGTCAACTTATGAAATAAATAATAGATATTATTGAAAATTTTCTGTTATGATCATTGACATGTGCGTATTTTTCTACTAATCTCTATGTTCTTCCTTTGTCATTGCTAATACTGTTCTGCAAATTGTTTCCACAATAATCTGAACAGGAAGTCTTCCAACAGAAATATAGATATCAACTCATGGTTGTAAGACCAAGTTTTGATCTAGTAGTACAACTCTATGTTTTGATGATTACAAGTTAACCCTTTGATATGAACAATTATGGTACTCTAACGTGTTTTTCTGAGTGTGCTATTTACAGGCTCTGACCTCCATTTTATCTCACACAAATCAGAAGCACTATGCTTAAAGAGTGACCCAAGCAACGCTTTCGCATTCTCCATGTTCAGTCTGAACAATGGAAAAGCTTCAGAAGATCTGAAGTAAATCAAGCTCTGATAAGGACTCAGCTCACTTGAAGCTCTGATGATCTAGACGTTCTGACAACCTAGAGACTCTGAAGGTTCAGAAGTTCTGATGATGTAGAAGACTCTGACTATCCAGAAGCTGAAGAGTGAAGACTCTGAAGTCCAGAAGAAACTGGCTCTGAAGACCATGTACTGATCCTCTGAAGTGAAGATCAGAAGGTACAGTGGTCAGAGGATCCAAGCTTCCTTCTGACTCTGATCAATCAGCTTCACAAGTTCCAATACGAAGCGCTCCTCTGATCAGAAGTCTACGAGGTTAAGGTCATGTCACTATCCAAAGTACAAAAGCAAAGTGTACTATCCTGACGACCTACCTAACATCCTCAGCCACAGCAGAAGCTGGAATTTCCAGAACTGCCCTCCAACGGTAGTGTAAGATCAAGTTTTGATCTAGTAGTACAACTCTATGTTTTGATGATTACAAGTTAACCTTTTGATATGAACAATTGTGGTACTCTAACGTGTTTTTCTGAGTGTGCTATTTACAGGCTCTGACCTCAACTCAATCTCACACAAATCAGAAGCACTGTGTATAAAGAGTAACCCAAGCAACGCTTTCGCATTCACCATGTTCAGTATGAACAGTGGAAAAGCTTCAGAAGTTCTGAAGCTATACAAACTCTGATGTGGACTCAGTCGCTAGAAGCTCTGAAGATCCAGAAGTTATGATAACCAAGAAACACTGAAGGTTCAGATGTTCTGATGGTGTAGAAGACTCTGAAGATCCAGAAGCTGAATAGTGGAAACTCTGAAGTCCAGAAGCAAGAAACTCTGAAGGCCATGTTCTTCCCTCTGAATTCAGAATCAGAAGATACAATGGTCAGAGGATCTGTGCTTTCCCTCTTACTCTGATCAACCGGCTTCACAAGTTCCAATATGAAGTATTCCCCTGATCAGAAGTCTCCTAGGTTAAAAGGTCAAGTCGCTATCCAAGTACAAAAGCAAGTGTATCTTCCTGACGACCTACCTAACGTTCTCAGCCACAGCAGAAGCTGGATTTTCCAGAACTGCCCTCCAACGGTAGCATTTCCCATGCAACGCTCAACCCTAATCCTTGGAGTATATATAGAGGCTGAAGATTGAAAGAAACGGCTAGAAGAAGCATTCACATACGCAAGATATATTCAAAATATTCTAAGCTTTCTTTCATCTGAAATTCATTGAGTTTACTATTAGCTTTTTAGAAGCAAATCTCTTGTAAACATTTCTTTGATAAACAGTTTGTTTAGTTCCTTTAGGAGATCAAGGTTGATCGGATCCTAGAGAAGACTAAGAGAGTGAATCTTAGTGTGAGCTAAGTCAGTGTAATTGTTAGTCACTTGTAGGTTTCAAGTGCAGTTGTAACTCTTACCTGATTAGTGGATTGCCTTCATTCTAAGAAGGAAGAAATCACCTTAACGGGTGGACTGGAGTAGCTTGAGTGATTTATCAAGTGAACCAGGATAAAATCCTTGTGTGCTTCTCTATCTCTTATCTTTAGCACTTAAGTTCTCGAAAGATTTGTCAAAATCTTTAAGGTGGAAGTTTTGTACTGAAAACGTTATTCAAACCCCCCCTTTCTACCGTTTTTCATACCTTCAATTGGTATCAGAGCGCAAGTTCTGATTACCACACCTAACAGTGTTCAGTGATCCGGGCCGGTGTGAAAAACAATGGCTGCCACCACCAGTGAAACTCAAAGAGATGGTTACAATGCAAAGCCTCCTATGTTCGACGGTCAAAGGTTCGAATATTGGAAAGATAGACTGGAAAGTTTCTTTCTGGGTTTCGATGCGGATCTCTGGGATATTATTGTGGATGGCTACGAGCGTCCAGTTGATGCAGATGGCAAGAAGATCCCAAGGTCAGAGATGACTGCAGATCAAAAGAAGCTGTACTCACAACATCACAAAGCAAGAGCAATTCTTCTAAGTGCTATTTCCTATGAAGAGTACCAGAAGATTACAGATCGTGAGTTTGCTAAAGGCATTTTTGAATCTCTGAAGATGTCTCATGAAGGAAACAAGAAAGTCAAAGAATCAAAGGCATTGTCTTTGATCCAAAAGTATGAATCCTTCATCATGGAGCCAAATGAATCCATTGAAGAAATGTTCTCCAGATTTCAATTGCTTGTAGCTGGCATACGACCTCTCAACAAGAGCTACACAACAAAAGATCATGTCATAAGGGTCATCAGGTGTCTTCCTGAAAGTTGGATGCCCTTGGTGACTTCAATAGAGCTCACGAGAGACGTTGAGAATATGAGTTTAGAAGAACTCATCAGCATTTTGAAATGCCATGAGCTGAAGCGCTCAGAGATGCAAGATCTGAGGAAAAAGTCCATAGCCTTGAAATCCAAATCTGAAAAGGCTAAGGTTGAGAAGTCAAAGGCTCTTCAAGCTGAAGAAGAAGAATCTGAAGAAGCATCAGAAGATTCTGATGAAGATGAGCTGACTCTGATCTCCAAGAGACTCAACCGCATCTGGAAGCACAGGCAGAGCAAGTTCAAAGGCTCTGGAAAGGCAAAAGGAAAGTATGAGTCCTCAGGCCAGAAGAAGTCTTCAATCAAGGAAGTCACATGTTTTGAGTGCAAAGAATCTGGGCACTACAAAAGTGATTGTCCAAAGTTGAAGAAAGACAAGAAGCCAAAGAAGCACTTCAAGACCAAGAAGAGTCTGATGGTGACATTCGATGAATCAGAGTCAGAGGATGTTGACTCTGATGGTGAAGTCCAAGGACTCATGGCCATTGTCAAAGACAAAGGAGCAGAGTCAAAGGAAGCTGTTGACTCTGACTCAGAATCAGAAGGAGATCCTAACTCAGACGATGAAAATGAGGTATTTGCTTCTTTCTCTACCTCTGAACTGAAACATGCTTTGTCTGATATCATGGATAAGTATAACTCTTTATTGTCTAAGCATAAAAAGTTGAAAAAGAACTTATCTGCTGTCTCCAAGACTCCTTCTGAACATGAGAAAATTATTTCTGATTTGAAAAATGAAAATCATGCTTTGGTAAATTCTAACTCTGTGCTTAAGAACCAGATTGCTAAGTTAGAAGAAATTGTTGCCTGTGATGCCTCTGATTGTAGGAATGAATCTAAGTATGAAAAGTCTTTTCAAAGATTCCTAGCTAAAAGCGTGGATAGAAGCTTAATGGCTTCAATGATCTATGGCGTAAGCAGAAATGGAATGCATGGCATTGGCTATTCTAAACCAATTAGAAATGAGCCTTCTGTGTCTAAAGCTAAATCCTTGTATGAATGCTTTGTTCCCTCTGGTACCATATTGCCTGATCCTGTACCTGCTAAAGTTGCTAAACATCCTCTTAAAAAGGGATCTTTCTCTATGACTAAATATCATGCAAATATTCCTTTAAAATATTATGTTGAGACACCCAAGGTGATCAGAACCTCTGGGGTAACTAACAAAAGAGGACCCAGAAAGTGGGTACCTAAGGACAAGATTATCTATGTTGCAGATATCCTTGATAGCTCCACTGAAACACCAATCATGGTATCTGGACAGTGGATGCTCGCGTCACATGACGGGAGAAAAGCGTATGTTCCGAGAGCTGAAACTTAAGCCTGGAGGCGAAGTTGGCTTCGGAGGAAAAGAAAAGGGTAAAATTGTTGGTACTGGTACTATTTGTGTAGATAGTAGCCCATGCATTGATAATGTTTTATTGGTAGACGGCTTAACACATAACTTATTGTCTATAAGTCAATTAGCTGACAAGGGTTATGATGTTATATTCAATCAAAAGTCCTGCCGGGCTGTAAGTCAGATCGATGGCTCTGTTCTATTTAACAGCAAGAGGAAGAACAACATCTATAAGATCAGATTATCTGAGTTGGAGGCTCAGAATGTGAAGTGCCTTCTGTCTGTTAATGAAGAGCAGTGGGTATGGCATAGACGGTTAGGGCATGCCAGTATGAGAAAGATTTCTCAGCTGAGCAAGCTAAACCTTGTCAGGGGCTTACCCAATCTGAAGTTCGCTTCAGACGCTCTTTGTGAAGCATGTCAGAAAGGCAAATTCACAAAAGTCCCTTTCAAGGCAAAGAATGTTGTCTCAACCTCAAGGCCGTTGGAACTTCTGCATATCGACCTTTTTGGACCAGTGAAAACTGAGTCTATAGGTGGCAAGAGATATGGGATGGTTATCGTTGATGACTATAGCCGCTGGACATGGGTAAAGTTTCTAACCCGCAAGGATGAGTCTCATGCTGTGTTCTCTACCTTCATTGCTCAAGTGCAAAACGAGAAGGCTTGTAGGATTGTGCGTGTCAGAAGTGACCATGGTGGAGAGTTTGAGAATGACAAGTTTGAGAGTCTGTTTGATTCCTATGGAATTGCACATGATTTCTCTTGTCCCAGAACTCCTCAACAAAATGGTGTTGTTGAGAGGAAGAACAGAACTCTTCAGGAGATGGCTAGAACCATGCTCCAAGAAACTGGCATGGCTAAGCATTTTTGGGCAGAGGCAGTAAATACAACATGTTACATTCAGAACAGAATCTCTGTGAGACCAATTCTGAATAAGACTCCTTATGAATTGTGGAAGAACATAAAACCCAACATTTCTTATTTTCATCCTTTTGGCTGTGTTTGTTATGTTCTCAATACTAAGGATAGATTGCATAAATTTGATGCTAAGTCTTCTAAGTGTCTATTACTTGGTTATTCTGATAGATCTAAAGGTTTTAGATTTTATAATACTGATGCTAAGACTATTGAAGAATCTATTCATGTTAGATTTGATGATAAGCTTGACTCTGACCAGTCAAAGCTAGTTGAAAAGTTTGCAGATTTAAGCATTAATGTTTCTGACAAAGGCAAAGCTCCAGAGGAAGTTGAGCCAGAGGAAGATGAACCAGAGGAAGAAGCTGGTCCCTCTAACTCACAAACTCTGAAGAAGAGCAGAATCACTGCAGCTCACCCTAAGGAATTGATTCTAGGCAACAAAGACGAACCAGTCAGAACCAGATCTGCCTTCAGACCCTCTGAAGAGACCTTGCTGAGTCTGAAAGGATTGGTGTCCTTAATTGAACCCAAGTCCATAGATGAAGCTCTTCAGGACAAGGATTGGATTCTGGCCATGGAAGAAGAATTGAATCAATTTTCCAAGAACGATGTTTGGAGCTTAGTGAAGAAGCCTGAGAGTGTCCATGTTATTGGAACGAAATGGGTATTCAGAAACAAGCTGAATGAGAAAGGAGATGTAGTCAGAAATAAGGCAAGACTAGTTGCTCAAGGCTACAGCCAGCAGGAAGGAATAGAATACACTGAAACATTTGCTCCAGTAGCAAGACTGGAAGCAATCAGACTGTTGATCTCTTTCTCAGTAAATCACAACATAGTTCTACATCAGATGGACGTAAAGAGTGCCTTCCTAAATGGTTATATCTCAGAGGAAGTCTATGTTCATCAACCCCCAGGTTTTGAAGATGAAAAGAAACCAGACCATGTGTTCAAATTGAAGAAATCACTCTACGGTCTGAAGCAAGCTCCCAGAGCATGGTATGAGAGACTTAGCTCATTCCTTCTGGAGAATGAGTTTGTAAGGGGTAAAGTAGATACAACTCTTTTTTGCAAGACTTATAAAGATGATATCTTAATTGTGCAAATTTATGTTGATGATATTATATTTGGTTCTGCTAATCAATCTCTATGCAAAGAATTTTCTGAGATGATGCAGGCTGAATTTGAGATGAGTATGATGGGAGAATTAAAGTACTTTCTGGGAATACAAGTTGATCAAACACCAGAAGGAACATATATCCATCAGAGCAAGTACACTAAAGAACTTCTGAAGAAGTTCAATATGCTGGAATCTACAGTGGCCAAGACTCCAATGCATCCTACATGCATTCTGGAGAAAGAAGATAAAAGTGGTAAAGTATGTCAGAAGCTCTATCGTGGCATGATAGGTTCACTTCTATACTTAACTGCATCTAGGCCAGACATATTATTTAGTGTTTATTTATGTGCTCGATTCCAATCAGATCCAAGGGAAACCCACTTAACTGCTGTTAAGAGGATCCTAAGGTATCTGAAAGGCACCACTAACCTTGGCTTGATGTATAAGAAAACATCAGAGTATAAGCTTTCAGGTTATTGTGATGCTGATTATGCTGGAGATAGAACAGAGAGAAAAAGTACTTCCGGAAATTGTCAATTTCTGGGAAGCAATCTAGTCTCATGGGCAAGCAAGAGGCAATCAACCATTGCACTATCAACTGCAGAGGCAGAATATATCTCAGCAACAATATGCAGCACTCAGATGCTCTGGATGAAACATCAGCTGGAGGATTATCAGATCCTTGAGAGCAATATCCCAATCTATTGTGATAACACTGCTGCAATCTCATTGAGTAAGAATCCTATCCTACATTCAAGGGCAAAGCACATTGAGGTAAAGTATCACTTTATTAGAGATTATGTACAGAAGGGCGTACTTCTTCTGAAGTTTGTTGATACTGACCATCAATGGACAGATATCTTTACAAAGCCCTTAGCAGAGGATAGATTTAATTTTATTCTGAAAAATCTAAACATGGACTTTTGTCCAGAGTGAAGATGGATCAGAACCTCTGACTATGATACTTCTTGATCAGAAGATGTCTAGTCCAGAAGGTAACTCAATCAGAGTGTGTGTGCCCACTGGTACTGACTCTGAAGCTGAGACAACAACACGTGCGTCAGAATTTCTGATGCATAGTTCCTTGTGCCCGTGTGACAGTCTGTTATGATTGCGTGTAGATATGCTTATCTCCTGTGTGTGATTGTGTATTTTACTGTTACTATCTATCTTTAATTTTCAGCCGTTGATCTTAAAGTGCTTTTTGAATCAACAACGGTTATTTGATAAAACCCACTATACACACACGTTCTCTTTCACTTCCGGTTTTCACTCTCGCTCTCTCTGCTTTTCAAAACCGCCTTTTTCTCGATTTCTCTCTCGATCTCTCTTCATCTTTCAACCTTCATCTTCTACCTCAAACCTTCAACCTCTTCAAAATGGTGAGACAAACCAGAAGATCTACTGCAGATGCACCTCAGTTCCCTCACATGGTAGTTGGTCTAGCAACGGGTCAGAGGGGCTCTGAGAATCCAACTCAAGAACAAGTTCAAGGTCAAGAACAGAGTGTTCCAATTGCAGAACGGGGCTGTGCCGTTCACTGTGTTTATCCTCCTGAGGAACTCCAAGTCCTGGCAGAATGGAGATTCAACCTCGACAACTTGGCTGCAAATGGGTTTGATCTTCGTCCTGAAGTCCAAGCTCAAGGTTGGGGAAATTACTTCGACAGACTTCGAGGACCGGTGTATGATAGATTGGTAAAGGAATTCTGGAAGCACGCCGACTGCGATGATACTCAGGTGGTCTCTCACATTCTTGGAAGGAAGATCATCATCACTGAGAAGTCATTCGTGAATCTGCTAGGTGCAGAAACTGCTTATGGGTATCGGTTCCAACTGACGGAATCGAAGCTGAAACCCAGCACCAAGGACACAGTCAACCAGGCTCTGTACACCACCTTCAAACCGGGCAAGACGAGTTACAAGGTGATGGATCTTCATCCCAAACTAAGGATCTGGCACAAGATCCTGCTCAACTGCATAAACCAGAGACCGAAGGGCAGTTCCCCAGACTACATCAACTTCAACCAGAAGGCGATGTTGTTCTTCATCCAAAATCAGGAGAAGATCTGCCTTCCCTACTTCCTGTTCTCCTACTTGAAGGAATGTATCCGGAAGTCTAGGACAACTGCCTCCATCAAGTCAGCAATCAAGTATATCCCTTTTGGGAGACTGTTGTCTGATCTCTTGATTGAGAGTGGCCTCATTCAAGATCTGATCAATGCTGGTTGCACAGAGGATTTGAGCACAATTGTCAGTGATGTCTTCACTGCAAACTCCCTGAAGAAGATGGGTTTGGTCCAGAAGAAGATTGCTCCTGCTCATGAAGACACATCTTCTGAAATCAGAGGAAGAAGAATGCCTCTGAATGACTACCCTCTGTGGACACAAGCGGACAATCCTGACGCCATCAGATGCTATGTTGAAGACCTCAGGGCTCAAGGTTTCGAAATTGACCTTGATGATTTCGTCAGCAGACTGCCGCCAGCTCCAGAGTTTCCTTCTCCTCCCAAGAGGAAAGCTCAGAGGAAGATGGTTCTGGACGAATCTTCTGAGGAATCTGATGTCCCTCTGGTCAAGAAGACGAAGAGAAAGCCTGATGATGGTGATGATAGTGATAGTGAGGATGGTCCTCCCAAGAAGAAGAAGAAGAAAGTCAGAATCGTGGTGAAGCCTACTCGGGTGGAACCAGCTGCTGAAGTGGTCAGAAGGACTGAACCTCCTGCCAGAGTGACTCGATCATCAGCACATTCAAGTAAGCCTGCACTTGCTTCTGATGATGATTTGAATTTATTTGATGCACTCCCTATTTCTGCTATGCTCAAACACTCCTCCAATCCCCTCACTCCTATTCCTGAATCCCAGCCAGCCGCACAAACCACCACTCCACCACATTCCCCAAGATCTTCCTTCTTTCAACCTTCTCCTACTGAAGCACCTCTCTGGAATTTGCTTCAGAACCAACCCTCTAGGTCAGAAGAACCAACCTCTCTCCTCACCATTCCGTACGACCCATTACTTTCTGAACCAATCATCCATGAACAACCCGAGCCAAACCAAACAGAACCACAACCCAGAACGTCTGATCACTCTGCTCCCAGAGCATCAGCACGTCCTGCTGCTAGAACCACGGATACAGACTCTTCAACAGCCTTTACACCTGTATCCTTCCCAACCAATGTTGCTGATTCTTCTCCCTCCAATAACTCTGAATCCATTCGAAAATTCATGGAGGTTAGAAAAGAAAAGGTGTCTTCCTTGGAAGAATATTACCTAACTTGTCCAAGCCCTAGGAGATATCCTGGCCCTAGACCTGAACGTCTAGTAGACCCAGATGAACCTATCTTGGCTAATCCTTTACAAGAGGCAGACCCCTTGGTTCAACAAGCTCACCATGTCCCTGACCAACAAGAGCCTATTCAACCAGAACCTGAACCCGAACATTCAGTGTCTAACCAATCCTCGGTTAGATCACCTCATCCTCTGGTTGAAACTTCAGACCCTCACCTTGGAACCTCTGAACCCAATGCTCCCATGATTAACATTGGTTCTCCACAAGGTGTCTCTGAAGCTCATAGCAGCAATCACCCAGCCTCTCCTGAAACCAACCTCTCCATAATTCCCTATACTCACCTTCAACCCACCTCTCTCTCTGAGTGCATCAATATTTTCTATCATGAAGCCTCCTTGAGGCTCCGCAATGTGCACGGTCAGACTGACCTCAATGAGAATGCTGAAAGTGTGGCTGATGAGTGGAACAATCTGAGCACTTGGCTAGTGGCTCAAGTTCCAATTATGATGCAGCTCCTGCATGCAGAGGGAAGTCAGAGCATTGAGGCTGCAAGGCAAAGGTTTGCTAGAAGGGTGGCTCTTCATGAACAAGAACAGAGAAATAAGCTTCTTGAAGCCATTGAAGAAGCCAAGAGAAAGAAGGCTCAAGCAGAAGAAGCTGCGCGTCTTGCAGCAGCTCAAGCTGAACAAGCCAGACTTGAGGCAGAGCGACTTGAAGCTGAGGCTGAAGCACTTAGATGCCAAGCACTTGCACCAGTTGTGTTTACTCCTGCTGCTTCTGCTTCCATTCCAGATCCTCAAGCTGCTCAGAATGTTCCTTCCAGTTCTACTCAGCCAAGCTCATCCAGACTCGACATCATGGAACAACGTCTTGACACTCATGAATCCATGCTGATTGAGATGAAGCACATGATGATGGAACTTCTGCGACGCACTGACAAACCTTAGTTTTAGGATCTCTTCTTTTTCTTCTTTTTCATTAACATTGTTTTCCTTTTGTTAAACTCTGTTCCCTTTTTAATTTGTTCGTTTGTGATTATATATGCATATCTATTTACTTGTGTCACATATGTTTGCTAAACTCGTTTTATTCATAATCTTTTTATGTTTACATCATACATTACTTCCCTATAAAGTCTAGAATGGAGGATCTCTCCTCATTCTTCTGCACTCCTGGCGCTGCTCTGACCTATCTTTCTCCAGATGCTCCAGTACATGCTGGATGTTGCTGAGCCTGTTCTTTAGCTCATCCCTCTCCAGAATCTCTTCTGAAGTCTTGAGCTTCTCTTCCAAACACTCTTTCTCTTCCAGCAGCTTGAGTTCAAGCCGGCTGAGTTCTTGCACCTCCTCCACGAAGGCAAGAAATTCCTTCAGGTCTCTCTCCAACTCTGGACGCAGGTCCTCTTCCAGCAGTGTCCGTGTTAGCTCCGAGATGGTCGTTGTACCCTCTGGATGCCTGATGTTCAGGAACAAGTCCTCTTCAAAGGCCTTCTTCCTCAGCTCTTCTAGTGCTACGTTGTATGATGCCATTCTTTTTTACTGAAAATTGTTCGAGGTGTGAAGCTTACCTTTCTCTCCAACGCTTTTTATAGGCTTCACTTTCTCTCTGCAAGTTAATGCTCCTACAGTTTCTCGAGGTTAAGTTCTTGGTAACTGACCCTTCTATTTACTCACTTGACCGGTGGTAAACGTTCATCCCTTGCATTAACTCTTTTATTTATTTCGCCTAACTCTGATTCTTACATCGTTTTCGTTTTCTTTAAACTTAGACCTTCTCTAAGGGGGAGTACCTTGTACTTCAAGCTAAGTTTTTCACACCCCAGGCTTTTTGCTTATGACAAAAAGGGGGAGTAAACCCAGTTTTTGATGTGTAAGATGTGTTAGTGTGATTTATTTTTCTTTTGGAGATTTTAAGAGTTCCACCTTCATGACCATAGATGTGTCACTGGGCAAATACAAGGAATACATTTCACTTCTTCTGAAGTGATTCTAAGTTGACCCTGATACCCAAGACTCTGATACCTTGTTCATGAATCTGATTACTTATGCGCTCTGTTTACTCGATTTTCATCTATGTCATAAGTTTTTCACTCTGAACTCTTATATTATTTAGCTCAGAATCTAGACTTTACTAACGTTTTCATCAAGTATTAGATTCAGGGGGAGCTAAGCTCAGAATCAAGCAGTGACTTGAATTCAGAATGAGCAAGATAAACTATTCACATCAGGATAAGTCTTATTCTATATCTCTAAACTCTGAGTGAATTCAGTTTAATGTTTAAGAATTGTTCATCAAAAATTTTAGTTTTGTCATCATCAAAAAGGGGGAGATTGTAAGATCAAGTTTTGATCTAGTAGTACAACTCTATGTTTTGATGATTACAAGTTAACCTTTTGATATGAACAATTGTGGTACTCTAACGTGTTTTTCTGAGTGTGCTATTTACAGGCTCTGACCTCAACTCAATCTCACACAAATCAGAAGCACTGTGTATAAAGAGTAACCCAAGCAACGCTTTCGCATTCACCATGTTCAGTATGAACAGTGGAAAAGCTTCAGAAGTTCTGAAGCTATACAAACTCTGATGTGGACTCAGTCGCTAGAAGCTCTGAAGATCCAGAAGTTCTGATAACCAAGAAACACTGAAGGTTTAGATGTTCTGATGGTGTAGAAGACTCTGAAGATCCAGAAGCTGAATAGTGGAAACTCTGAAGTCCAGAAGCAAGAAACTCTGAAGGCCATGTTCTTCCCTCTGAATTCAGAATCAGAAGATACAATGGTCAGAGGATCTGTGCTTTCCCTCTGACTCTGATCAACCGGCTTCACAAGTTCCAATATGAAGTATTCCCCTGATCAGAAGTCTCCTAGGTTAAAAGGTCAAGTCGCTATCCAAGTACAAAAGCAAGTGTACCTTCCTGACGACCTACCTAACGTTCTCAGCCACAGCAGAAGCTGGATTTTCCAGAACTGCCCTCCAACGGTAGCATTTCCCATGCAACGCTCAACCCTAATCCTTGGAGTATATATAGAGGCTGAAGATTGAAAGAAGCGGCTAGAAGAAGCATTCACATACGCAAGATATATTCAAAATATTCTAAGCTTTCTTTCATCTGAAATTCATTGAGTTTACTATTAGCTTTTTAGAAGCAAATCTCTTGTAAACATTTCTTTGATAAACAGTTTGTTTAGTTCCTTTAGGAGATCAAGGTTGATCGGATCCTAGAGAAGACTAAGAGAGTGAATCTTAGTGTGAGCTAAGTCAGTGTAATTGTTAGTCACTTGTAGGTTTCAAGTGCAGTTGTAACTCTTACCTGATTAGTGGATTGCCTTCATTCTAAGAAGGAAGAAATCACCTTAACGGGTGGACTGGAGTAGCTTGAGTGATTTATCAAGTGAACCAGGATAAAATCCTTGTGTGCTTCTCTATCTCTTATCTTTAGCACTTAAGTTCTCGAAAGATTTGTCAAAATCTTTAAGGTGGAAGTTTTGTACTGAAAACGTTATTCAAACCCCCCCTTTCTACCGTTTTTCATACCTTCAGGTAGCATTTCCATGCAACGTTCAACCCTAATCCTTGGAGTATAAATAGAGGCTGAAGATTGAAAGAAGCGGCGAGAAGCATTTTACACACGCGCAAGAAATATTCAAATCCTTCTAAGCTTTCTTTCATCTTGAATTTCATTGTGTTTACTATAAGCTTTTTAGAAGCATTTTCTTTGTAAACAAGAACTTCATATACAGTTGTATAGTTTGCCTTTAGGAGATCAAGGTTGATCGGATCCTAGAGAAGACTAAGAGAGTGAATCTTAGTGTGAGCTAAGTCAGTGTATTGTTAGTCACTTGTAGGTTTCAAGTGCAGTTGTAACACATACCTGATTAGTGGATTGCCTTCATTCTAAGAAGGAAGAAATCACCTTAACGGGTGGACTGGATTAGCTTGAGGGATTTATCAAGTGAACCAGGATAAAATCCTTGTGTGCTTTTCTATCTCTTATCTTAAGCACTTCTTGAGTCACGAAAAGATTTGATAAAATCTTAAGGTGGAAGTTTTTATTTGAAAACGTTATTCAAACCCCCCCCTTTCTACCGTTTTTCATACCTTCAATGGTCCCTTTAGTGGTATGAATTTTTAGATCCAGATGTCAACTTATGAAATAAATAATAGATATTATTGAAAATTTTCTGTTATGATCATTGACATGTGCGTATTTTTCTTTGAATCCTTCTCATTATCGTATAAATCTTATATCTATCATATTAAGATTGAATTTGGACATTATTTTTCATTGTAGACTGCTTTGATTGATTGACCATATTAGAAATGTTTTCACTGAAGATATATTGATCGAATTTGTTATACTTGCAGGTATTTGCTCTAAAGCTTTGATGTATTGGTCTTTGAAGTCCTGCTTATGATGTGATTATTGCTATGCACATATAATTAGTAGTTCTCCCTCAGAGACCCTTTGTATCCGAGGAGGGACAATGCTGAGCGTCGCCGACTCTGGCACCAGGCTGACTCTCGCCGGCGTGGAGAGTCGGGAAAGAGTCTGAGTGCTCATCTAACGGAGTTGCTCCGTGGGGTCAAGGCAAGATGGATACAATGCAAAGCCTCCCATGTTCGACGGTCAAAGGTTCGAATATTGGAAAGATAGACTCGAAAGTTTCTTTCTGGGTTTTGATGCAGATCTCTGGGATATTATTGTGGATGGCTATGAGCGTCCAGTTGATGCAGAAGGCAAGAAGATCCCAAGGTCAGAGATGACTGCAGATCAAAAGAAGCTGTACTCACAACATCACAAAGCAAGAGCAATTCTTCTAAGTGCTATTTCTTATGAAGAGTACCAGAAGATTACAGATCGTGAGTTTGCAAAAGGCATCTTTGAATCCCTGAAGATGTCTCATGAAGGAAACAAGAAAGTCAAAGAATCAAAGGCATTGTCTTTGATCCAAAAGTATGAATCCTTCATCATGGAGCCAAATGAGTCCATTGAAGAAATGTTCTCCAGATTTCAGTTGCTTGTAGCTGGAATACGACCTCTCAACAAGAGCTACACAACAAAAGATCATGTCATAAGGGTCATCAGGAGTCTTCCTGAAAGCTGGATGCCTTTAGTGACATCAATAGAGCTCACAAGAGATGTCGAGCGTATGAGTTTAGAAGAACTCATTAGCATTCTGAAATGCCATGAGCTGAAGCGCTCTGAGATGCAAGATCTGAGGAAAAAGTCCATAGCCTTGAAATCCAAATCTGAGAAGGCTAAGTCTGAGAAGTCAAAGGCTCTCCAAGCTGAAGCAGAAGAATCTGAAGAAGCATCAGAAGATTCTGATGAAGATGAGCTGACTCTGATCTCCAAAAGACTCAACTGCATCTGGAAGCACAAGCAAAGCAAGTACAGAGGCTCTAGAAAGGCCAAAGGAAAGTCTGAATCCTCAGGCCAGAAGAAGTCATCAATCAAGGAGGTCACATGCTTTGAGTGCAAAGAATCAGGGCACTACAAAAGTGATTGTCCAAAGTTGAAGACGAAGAAGAGTCTGATGGTGACTTTTGATGAATCAGAGTCAGAGGATGTTGACTCTGATGGTGAAGTCCAAGGACTCATGGTTCTTGTCAAAGACAAGGAAGCAGAGTCAAAGGATGTTGTTGACTCTGACTCAGAATCAGAAGGAGATCCTCACTCAGACGATGAAAATGAGGTATTCGCTTCTTTCTCAACCTCTGAACTGAAACATGCTTTGTCTGATATCATGGATAAGTATAACTCTTTATTGTCTAAGCATAAAAAGTTGAAAAAGGACTTATCTGCTGCTTCTAAGATTCCTTCTGAACATGAGAAAATTATTTCTGATTTGAAAAATGATAATCATGCTTTGGTAAATTCTAACTCTGTGCTTAAGAACCAGATTGCTAAGTTAGAAGAAATAATTGCTTGTGATGCCTCTGATTGTAAAAACGAATCCAAGTATGAAAAGTCGTTTCAAAGATTCCTGGCTAAGAGCGTAGATAGAAGCTTAATGGCTTCAATGATCTATGGCGTAAGCAGAAATGGAATGCATGGCATTGGCTATTCTAGACCTGATAGAAATGAGCCTACTATGCCTAAAGCTAAATCATTGTATGAATGCTTTGTTCCCTCTGGTACCATATTGCCTGATCTGTACCTACTAAAGTTGCTAAAACCCCTCTCAAAAAGGGATCTTTCTCCATGTCTAAATATCATGCAAAAATTCCTTTACATTACCATGTTGAGAAACCCAAGGTGATCAGAACCTCTGGGGTAACTAACAAGAAAGGACCCAGAAAGTGGGTACCTAAGGACAAGATTATCTATGCTGCAGATATCCTTGATAGCTCCACTGAAACACCAATCATGGTATCTGGACAGTGGATGCTCGCGTCACATGACGGGAGAAAGGCGTATGTTCCAAGAGCTAAAACTTAAGCCTGGAGGCGAAGTTGGCTTTGGTGGGAACGAAAAGGGTAAAATTGTTGGTACTGGTACTATTTGTGTAGATAGTAGTCCATGCATTGATAATGTTCTATTGGTAGACGGCTTAACTCATAACTTATTGTCTATAAGTCAATTAGCTGACAAGGGTTATGATGTTATTTTCAATCAAAAGTCTTGCAGGGCTGTAAGTCAGATCGATGGCTCTGTTCTGTTTAACAGCAAGAGGAAGAACAACATTTATAAGATCAGATTATCTGAGTTGGAGGCTCAGAATGTGAAGTGCCTTTGTCTGTTAATGAAGAGCAATGGGTATGGCATAGACAGTTAGGGCATGCCAGTATGAGAAAGATTTCTCAGCTGAGTAAGCTAAACCTTGTCAGGGGCTTACCCACTCTGAATTTCTCTTCAAACGCTCTTTGTGAAGTATGTCAGAAAGGCAAATTCACTAAAGTCCCTTTCAAGGCAAAGAATGTTGTCTCAACCTCAAGGTCGTTGGAACTTCTGCATATCGACCTGTTTGGACCAGTGAAAACTGAGTCTATAGGTGGCAAGAGATATGGGATGGTCATCGTTGACGACTATAGCCGCTGGACATGGGTAAAATTTCTAACCCGCAAGGATGAGTCTCATGCTGTGTTCTCTACCTTCATAGCCCAAGTGCAAAACGAGAAGGCTTGTAGGATTGTGCGTGTCAGAAGTGACCATGGTGGAGAGTTTGAGAATGACAAGTTTGAGAGTCTGTTTGATTCCTATGGAATTGCACATGATTTCTCTTGTCCCAGAACTCCTCAACAAAATGGTGTTGTTGAGAGGAAGAACAGAACTCTTCAGGAGATGGCTAGAACCATGCTCCAAGAAACTGGCTTGGCTAAGCACTTTTGGGCAGAGGCAGTAAACACAGCGTGTTACATTCAGAACAGAATCTCTGTGAGACCAATTCTGAATAAGACTCCTTATGAATTGTGGAAGAATATAAAACCCAACATTTCTTATTTTCATCCTTTTGGTTGTGTTTGTTATGTTCTCAATACTAAGGATAGATTGCATAAATTTGATGCTAAATCTTCTAAGTGTCTATTACTTGGTTACTCTGAAAGATCTAAAGGTTTTAGATTTTATAATACTGATGCTAAGACTATTGAAGAGTCTATTCATGTTAGATTTGACGATAAGCATGACTCTGATCAGTCAAAGCTAGTTGAGAAGTTTGCAGATTTAAGCATTAATGTTTCTGACAAAGGCAAAGCTCTAGAGGAAGCTGAGCCAGAGGAAGATGATCCAGAAGAAGAAGCTGGTCCCTTTGATTCACAACCTCAGAAGAAAAGTAGAATCATTGCATCACATCCTAAGGAATTGATTCTGGGCAACAAAGATGAACCAGTCAGAACCAGATCAGCCTTCAGACCCTCTGAAGAGACCTTGCTCAGTATGAAAGGATTGGTGTCCTTAATTGAACCCAAGTCCATAGATGAAGCTCTTCAGGATAAGGATTGTATTCTGGCTATGGAAGAAGAATTGAATCAATTTTCCAAGAATGATGTTTGGAGCTTAGTGAAGAAACCTCAAAGTGTTCATGTGATTGGAACCAAATGGGTTTTCAGAAACAAGTTGAATGAGAAAGGAGATGTAGTGAGAAACAAGGCAAGGTTAGTTGCTCAAGGCTATAGTCAGCAGGAAGGAATAGACTCACTGAAACATTTGCTCCAGTAGCAAGATTAGAAGCAATCAGATTGTTGATCTCTTTCTCAGTGAATCACAACATAGTTCTTCATCAGAGAAAGTCTATGTTCATCAACCCCCAGGTTTTGAAGATGAGAAGAACCCAGACCATGTGTTCAAACTGAAGAAATCACTCTATGGTCTGAAGCAAGCTCCTAGAGCATGGTATGAGAGACTCAGCTCATTCCTTCTGGAGAATGAGTTTGTAAGGGGTAAAGTAGATACAACTCTCTTTTGCAAAACTTACAAAGATGATATCTTAATTGTGCAAATCTATGTTGATGATATAATATTTGGCTCTGCTAATCAATCTCTATGCAAAGAATTTTCTAAGATGATGCAGGCTGAATTTGAAATGAGTATGATGGGAGAACTCAAGTACTTTCTGGGAATACAAGTTGATCAAACACCAGAAGGAACATATATCCATCAGAGCAAGTACACTAAAGAACTTCTGAAGAAGTTCAATATGCTGGAATCTACAGTTGCCAAGACTCCAATGCATCCTACATGCATTCTGGAGAAAGAAGATGCAAGTGGTAAAGTTTGTCAAAAGCTCTATCGTGTTATGATAGGATCTCTTCTATACTTAACTGCATCTTGGCCAGATATATTGTTTAGTGTTCATCTATGTGCTCGTTTCCAATCAGATCCAAGGGAAACCCACTTAACTGCTGTTAAGAGGATCCTAAGGTATCTGAAAGGCACCACTAACCTTGGCTTGATGTATAAGAAAACATCAGAGTATAAGCTTTCAGGTTATTGTGATGCTGATTATGCTGGAGATAGAACAGAGAGAAAAAGCACTTCTGGAAATTGTCAATTTCTGGGAAGCAACTTAGTCTCATGGGCAAGCAAGAGGCAATCAACCATTGCTCTATCTACTGCAGAGGCAGAATATATCTCAGCAGCAATATGCAGCACTCAGATGCTCTGGATGAAACATCAGCTGGAGGATTATCAAATCCTTGAGAGCAATATCCCAATCTATTGTGATAACACTGCTGCAATATCATTGAGTAAGAATCCTATCTTACATTCAAGGGCAAAGCACATTGAGGTAAAGTATCACTTTATTAGAGATTATGTACAGAAGGGCGTACTTCTTCTGAAGTTTGTTGATACTGACCATCAATGGGCAGATCTCTTTACAAAGCCCTTAGCAGAGGATAGATTTAATTTCATTCTGAAAAATCTGAATATGGACTTTTGTCCAGCATGAGGATGAATCAGAACCTCTAACTATGATACTTCTTGATCAGAAGATGTCTAGTCCAGAAGGTAACTCTATCAGAGTGTATGTACCCATTGGTGCTGACTCTGAAACTGAGACATTAAACGTGTGTCAGTATCTCTGATGCATAGTTCCTTGTGCCCGTGTGACAGTCTGTCATAATGAGTGTTGATGTGCTTCTCTCCTGCGTGTGATATGTGTATTAACTGTTACTATGATGTCTTTAATTTTTAACCGTTGATTTTAAATTACTTTTGATCAACAACGGTTACTTTTAAAAACCCACTATACACACACGTTCTCCTACACTTACGGTTTTATCTTCTCTCTCTTCAGTTTTTCAAAACCTCTTACCCACGATCTCTCTCTGTCTCTATTCATCTTCTTCCTTGCTACCCAAAACCTTCAACCGCTCAACAATGGTGAGACCAAGCAGAGATGATGCAACCGAAGGTCCTAATTTTTCAGTGATGGTAGTTGGACAAGCTACGGGACAAGCAGGTCTTGTAATTCAGAGAACTCAAGATCCGGGTCAAGGTCAGATAATTCCAATTGCAGAACGGGGCTGTGCCGTTCACTGCGTGTTTGCTCCTGAAGAATTGTTGGTCCTTGCTGAGTGGAGATTTGACTTTGACAACATAGCTGCAAATGGGTATGATCTTCGTCCTGAAGTCAGTGTTCAAGGCTGGGAAAATTACTTCAACAGGCTTCGAGGACCAGTGTATGACAAATTGGTCAAGGAATTCTGGAAACACGCTGAGTGTGATGAGACTCAGGTGGTTTCGTACATTGCTGGCAGAAGGATCATCATCACTGAGAAGTCGATTGTTGATCTTCTGGGTGAGCACACTGGCAGAGGTTTCAGATTCCAATTAACTGAATCCAAGTTGAAACCCAGAACAAAGGAAGAGACAAAAAAAGCTCTTTACACCACCTACAAACCAGGAAAGAGTGACTATAAGGTTGTGGATCTTCATCCCAAGCTTAGAATCTGGCACAAGATTCTGCTCCACTGCTTCAATCAGAGACCGAAGGGTAGCTCTCCTGACTACATCAATTTCAGCCAGAAGGCAATGCTCTACTTTATTCAAGATCATCAGAAGATCTGTCTTCCATTCTTCTTGTTCTCCTACCTCAAGGAATGCATCAAGAAATCAAGAACCACTGCCTCAAAGAAGTCTGCCATCAAGTACATTCCCTTTGGAAGACTGCTCTCAGATCTTTTCATTGAGAGTAAACTTGTAGAAGATCTGACCAAGGCTGGCTGCACAGAGGATCTGTCCATGATTGTGAGTGATGTCTTCACGTCCAATTCCTTGAAGAAGATGGGGCTGATTCAGAAAAAGATTGCTCCTGCTCATGAAGATACTTCAGATGAAGTCAGAAGAAGAAGAATCCCTCTGAATGATTATCCTCTGTGGTCTCATGCTGACAACCGAGAAGCAATCCTGTGCTACATCGATGATCTGAGGCAGCAAGGCTATGAGATTGATGTGGATGATTTCTTCAGAAGATTGCCACCAGCTCCTGAGTTTGATTCTCCTCCCAAGAGGAAAACTAAGAGAAAGATCATCTTGGAGGAATCCTCTGATGCTGCACAGAAGAAGAAGAAGGCAAAGGCTGACAAGCCTAAGACGCAGCATGAAGAGCCAACCAAGCCTGATGATGATAATAATGGTGATAATGATGATGGTCCCCCTCCACCAAAGAAGAAGAAGCAAGTCCGAATCATGGTGAAACCTACCCGGGTGGAACCAGCTGCTCAAGTGATTAGAAGGATTGAAACACCTTCCAGAGTGACTCGGTCATCAGTGCGATTATCATGTAAGTCTGTTGTTGATTCTGATGATGATTTAAATTCATTTGATGCACTCCCCATCTCTGCTATGCTCAAACGATCTTCAAACCCACTCACTCCTATCCCAGAGTCCCTACCAGCTGCACAAACCACTTCTCCACCCAATTCACCAAGATCTTCATTTTTCCAACCTTCCCCACATGAAACACCTTTTTGGAACATGCTTCAGAACCAACCTTCCAGACCCTCTGATCCAACTTCACCCATTACCATCCAATACAACCCATTAACCTCTGAACCCATAATTCTCGAACAGTCTGACCCAGAACCCAGAACTTCTGATCACTTTGTTCCTAGAGCATCAGAATGTCCTGTTCGTAGAACCACTGATACAGACTCCACAACCTGTCCTTCTGTATCCTTCCCAATCAATGTTGCTGATTCCTCACCTTCTAACAACTCTGAATCTAATCGCAAATTTATTCAAATTGCGAAAGAGAAAAAGTCTGCTATCCCTGAGTACTATCTCACAGTGCCTAGCCCTAGGAGATACCCTGGCCCTAGACCAGAACGTCTAGTTGACCCAGATCATCCTATCCAGGCTGAACCTTTACATGAAGCAGACCCTTTAGCTCAACAAGTTCAACAAGAGCCCATTCAACCAGAACCAGACAACTCAGAGTCTAACCACTCTTCGGTTAGATCACCACATCCTTAGGTTGAAACCTCTGAACCAAACCTTGGAACCTCTGAACCAAATGCTCAAACTTTTGATATTGGTTCTCCTCAAGGTGCCTCTGAGGCAAACATCAGCAACCACCCAACCTCTCCTGAAACCAATCTCTCCATTGTTCCCTACACATACCTCAGGCCAACCTCTCTCTCTGCGTGCATCAGTGTTTTTAATCATGAAGCTTCACTGATGATTCGCAACGTCAAAGGTCATACTGATCTGAGTGAGAATCCTGACTCTGTTGCTGAAGAATGGAATCGTCTGAGTACTTGGTTAGTTGCTCAGGTTCCTGCTATGATGAGTCATCTCACTGCAGAAAGGGATCAAAGGATTGAGGCTGCTAGGCAGCGGTTTACAAGAAGAGTGGCTCTGCATGAACAACAGCAAAGAACTAAGTTACTTGAAGCTGTTGAAGAGGCCAGAAGAAAGAAAGAGCAAGCAGAAGAAGCTGCACGTCAAGCAGTTGTACAAGCTGAAAATGCAAGATTAGAATCTGAGAGACTTGAAGCTGAAGCTGAAGCTCTTAGATGTCAAGCTCTTGCACCAGTGGTCTTCACTCCTGATGCTTCTGATTCCACTCCAGCTCATCAACCTGCTCAGAATGTTCCCTCTAGCTCTGCACAGCCAAGTTCCTCCAGACTTGACATCATGGAACAACGTCTCAATACTCATGAGACTCTGCTGATGGACATGAAGCAAATTCTTCAAGAACTTCTGCGTCGCTCTGACAAGCCTTAGTTTTAGGATTTCTTTCGTTTTTCTTAACTTTTTAAGTTTTACTTCTATTTTATTTGCATTACTTGCTATGGTTGCTTACTCGTCGCTTATCATTGCATATATATATCTAAATGACCTTGTGTTTGCAAAAATCTTTTCTTTATTCATGTTAATCATGCTTTTACATCATACATCTTTATTCCCTACATCTAGAATGGAGGATCCTTCCTCATTCTTCTGCACTCTTGGCGCTGCTCTACCCTCTCCTTCTCCAGACGATCCAATGAATACTGGATGTTGTCGAGTTTGACGTTCAGCTCCTCCCTCTCCAGACTATCTTCTGTCGTCTTGAGTCTCTTTTCCATAGCTTCCTTTTCTTCCAGAAAATTCAGCTCAAGCTGGCTGAGTTCCTGAATTTCCTCCACGAAGGCAAGGAATTCTTTCAGATCCTTTTCCAGCTCTGGACAAAGGTCCTCATCTAGCAGTGTCGTCGTCAGCTCATATATTGTCCGTGTACCATCAGGGTGCCGGATGTTCAGGAACATGTCTTCCTCGAAGGCTTTCCTTCTGAGCTCTTCCAGTGCAACCATGTATGAAGTCATTTCTATTTATGGTGTTGATCGAGTTGTGAAGCTTACCCTTTTCTTAATCGCTTTATATAGGCTTCACTTTCTCTCTGAAAGTTAATGCTCCTACGGTTTCTCGAGGTTAAGTCCTTGGTAACTGAAACTTCTATTTACTCCCTTGGGCGGTGGTAAACGTTCCTCTCTTGCATTCTCTTTCCTCTTTAAATCGCTTAACTCTTATTCATGCATCGTTATTTCTCCATTTTTTTCGAAACTTAGACCTTCTCTAAGGGGGAGTACCTTGTACTTCAAGCTAAGTTTTTCACACCCCAAGCTTTTTGCTTATGACAAAAAGGGGGAGTACAACCCAGTTTTTGATGTGTAAGCTGTGTTTGTGTGATTTATTTTTCTTTTGGAGAATTTAAGAGTTCCACCTTTATGACCATAGATGTGTCACTGGGCAAATACAAGGAACACATTTCACTTCTTCTGAAGTGATATTAGTTTGACTCTGATACCCAAGACTCTGATACCTTGTCCGTTGACTCTGAATACTTATGCGCTCTGATTGTTCTAATTCATCTATGTCATAAGTTTTTCACTCTGAACTCTTATATTATTTAGCTTAGAATCTAGACTCTACTAACGTTTTCATTAAGTATTAGATTCAGGGGGAGCTAAGCTCAGAATCAAGCAGTGACTTGAATTCAGAATGAGCAAGATAAACTATTCACGTCAGGATAAGTCTTATTCTATATCTCTAAACTCTGAGTGAATTCAGTTTATTGTTTAAGAATTGTTCATCAAAAATCTTAGTTTTGTCATCATCAAAAAGGGGGAGATTGTAAGATCAAGTTTTGATCTAGTAGTACAACTCTATGTTTTGATGATTACAAGTTAACCCTTTGATATGAACAATTATGGTACTCTAACGTGTTTTTCTGAGTGTGCTATTTACAGGCTCTGACCTCCATTTTATCTCACACAAATCAGAAGCACTATGCTTAAAGAGTGACCTAAGCAACGCTTTCGCATTCTCCATGTCCAGTCTGAACAGTGGAAAAGCTTCAGAAGATCTGAAGTAAATCAAGCTCTGATAAGGACTCAGCTCACTTGAAGCTCTGATGATCCAGACGTTCTGACAACCTAGAGACTCTGAAGGTTCAGAAGTTCTGATGGTGTAGAAGACTCTGACTATCCAGAAGCTGAAGAGTGAAGACTCTGAAGTCCAGAAGCAACTGGCTCTGAAGACCATGTACTGATCCTCTGAAGTGAAGATCAGAAGGTACAGCGGTCAGAGGATCCAAGCTTCCTTCTGACTCTGATCAATCAGCTTCACAAGTTCCAATACGAAGAGCTCCTCTGATCAGAAGTCTACGAGGTTAAGGTCATGTCACTATCCAAAGTACAAAAGCAAAGTGTACTATCCTGACGACCTACCTAACATCCTCAGCCACAGCAGAAGCTGGAATTTCCAGAACTCCCCTCCAACGGTAGCATTTCCATGCAACGTTCAACCCTAATCCTTGGAGTATAAATAGAGGCTGAAGATTGAAAGAAGCGGCGAGAAGCATTTTACACACGCGCAAGAAATATTCAAATCCTTCTAAGCTTTCTTTCATCTTGAATTTCATTGTGTTTACTATAAGCTTTTTAGAAGTATTTTCTTTGTAAACAAGAACTTCATATACAGTTGTTTAGTTTTCCTTTAGGAGATCAAGGTTGATCGGATCCTAGAGAAGACTAAGAGAGTGAATCTTAGTGTGAGCTAAGTTAGTGTATTGTTAGTCACTTGTAGGTTTCAAGTGCAGTTGTAACACATACCTGATTAGTGGATTGCCTTCATTCTAAGAAGGAAGAAATCACCTTAACGGGTGGACTGGATTAGCTTGAGGGATTTATCAAGTGAACCAGGATAAAATCCTTGTGTTCTTTTCTATCTCTTATCTTAAGCACTTCTTGAGTCACGAAAAGATTTGATAAAATCTTAAGGTGGAAGTTTTTATTTGAAAACGTTATTCAAACCCCCCCTTTCTACCGTTTTTCATACCTTCAATGGTCCCTTTAGTGGTATGAATTTTTAGATCCAGATGTCAACTTATGAAATAAATAATAGATATTATTGAAAATTTTCTGTTATGATCATTGACATGTGCGTATTTTTCTTTGAATCCTTCTCATTATCGTATAAATCTTATATCTATCATATTAAGATTGAATTTGGACATTATTTTTCATTGTAGACTGCTTTGATTGATTGACCATATTAGAAATGTTTTCGCTGAAGATATATTGATCGAATTCGTTAGACTTGCAGGTATTTGCTCTAAAGCTTTGATGTATTGGTCTTTGAAGTCCTGCTTATGATGTGATTATTGCTATGCACATATAATTAGTAGTTCTCCCTCAGAGACCCTTTGTATCCGAGGAGGGACAATGCTGAGCGTCGCCGACTCTGGCACCAGGCTGACTCTCGCCGGCGTGGAGAGTCGGGAAAGAGTCTGAGTGCTCATCTAACGGAGATGCTCCGTGGGGTCAAGGCGACCCATGCCGTTAAAGAGGGCGAAAGGGAAGCAGACCCGCCGCGACCAAAATCAGATAAGACTAAGTGGTGTGAGTATCATCGGTCAGCATGACATGATACAGGGGATTGTTTTACTTTAAAGAATGAGATAGAAAAGCTCCTCAGAGCAGGGCGAGCGCAGCTAAATGACCGCAATGAGCGTTGGAATGGCGAGCGACAACAGGGAAATAGGTATAGGAACTCTCGCCAGCAGGATGATCGCCGACGGGAGGATCGCCGCCGCACGCCGAGTGCAGAAAAGAAGGAAACACTGGCTACCAAGAAAAAGAACGCAGAAGAAACATTTAATAAAGATCTCGACCCACCGGTGGGAAACAATTAATACAATTGCTGGTGGTTTCGGCGGAGGAGGAGATACAACTTCGGCGAGAAGAAGACATGTCAGGGCAGTAACCTCGGTGCAACAATACCAAGCTCCTTTTGGTTTCCAGCATCCGGATATAGTAATCTCATCAGCAGATTTTGAGGGAGTCAAAATGCATAAAGATGATCCAGGGGTCGTTATGGTTCGGATCAACAGCTTTAATGTTCGCCGGGTGCTTTTGGATCAAGGTAGCTCCGCCGATATCATCTACTGGGATGCGTTTGATAAGCTGGGTTTGACCGATAAGGATTTGATGCCCTATACACGAACGCTAGTAGGGTTCTCGGGCGAGCAGGTATGGGTGCGAGGTTATATAGATCTAGACACCGTTTTCGGAGTAGAGGACAACGCCAAGCTCCTTCGTGTAAGGTACCTGGTGATACAAGTTGTAGCCTCGTACAACGTTATCATTGGGAGGAATACCTTAAACCGTTTGTGCGCCGTCATTTCAACAGCCCATCTTGCAGTAAAGTACCCGCTGCTTTGTGGGAAGGTGGGGAAAATTGTGGTTGATCAAAGAAGGGCGAGGGAATGCTACAATAATTGTCTCAGCATGTACGGGAAAAAAGGAGCAGGCGAGGGACACAGGTGTAACACCCCGATTTCCAGGTGTCACTTTAGTAACAACAAAAATAAACTTTACGCGAAAAACAGGTATATTTTTTTTTTCGTTTGATTCCTTTTAATTAAAGCGATAGAAAATAAAGACATAACCCAACAACTAAACTAACCAATGTACAAACATATATACATGTACAACCTCAGCTGCATGTCAACGTCACGCGCACTCGCAGTGACCTCAAAGTAGTGTGCCCGTAGGCAAATATGTACAGAACCAGTAATGTAAGTAAGAAAGTTTTAAGTACAGTCATCCAAGAGAAAGTCGGCTCCAAAATGGCCTGAACAAAAGACCCCTATAGTCCGACAGACTCTCTGTGATTCCCCATCAAGAGAACCACACAAAAAGCCATGCATCGGGAACCTACCTTGTCCCAAAAGTAAGACGAATCAGAGCTCTACACAAAATATGACGCTGCCTAACCTACCCTCCCAGTACTGCTCATAGCTCCTCCTCCTCTCCCTCGTCGCTCGGCGAGTAGCTGTCCCCACAGCTGTCGGAGTCTGAGTCGGAATCCACCGTGATCATCTCGGTGTCCAAGTCCACGACCTTCCTCCTAACTGTCCTGCGCACCGTCCTAGTCAAGCCCGTCTCAACTTCCACCTCTCCAGTAAGAACATCCTCCTCCACCACCCGAACCAGGGGACCCAGACGGTAGCCGCGCGGTGGAGTAAAAGGAAAACGACGTGAGGCAGATGGAACAATAGACTCCCTCTTCGGCTGCACGAGCCTCGAGGACGACGCCACGTTGGTAGGATCGATAGCAGTAGCAGGAGGTGGCACAACAGGTGTAGCAACATCAACCTCGAGCTCGGCTGGGTCCTCGTCATCGGAAGAAGATGAAGTCGGAGGTGGTGCAGGTGGTCCTCGACCAGTACCTGGTCCACAGCGAACTGAAGGCGGCAAGTCAAAGCTCAGCTCCATGCGTCGTAGCACTCCCCTCGTCAAACGTCCACGCTTGCTGTCCAGTCCTCCATGACCCTTTCCCGGTACGTCGCTCGGTGACCCACAACATCGATCACCCAAGCGGTGGGGGCATGACGATCCACCAACTCATACCTGATCCCCCCGAGGGAGAGACCATCGAAAACCAGTCCGCCATCGACATCTGGCAGCAGGCCGACCGCCCAAACACAAACATGAAACCAAAGCCAAAGCGCTAGGGTCAACTCACGGATTAAAGTAATTATACACTCAACATGTGATTGGGGTATAGATATATATGTTGATATATATATATATAAATAATCCTAGCATGTTATTGGCTCTAACAATGCTTCAGTAATTCAAATAGCATACAATTCCAGTCAGAGTGAATGTATGCGTGAAATGCAATTCAATATGATCCGGATAGTTGTTTGGGATGGGCACCACGAGACCGCACGACACAGGCCTAGTGTCGCCAACTCTGCTCGGATGTCGCTTACAAACCCATGCATAGTCGGATCAGCCTCAACCATCAATGGTCGTGCCACTCTGCCGCTATGCCGAAGATACACCCAGGTGTTCTTCGATGAAGGCAATTCCCCAACCTTCGTGAAGCATTCCCGTTCTACACCGAGGCCCAATCTTTCGATCGTACAAACCCCGAATGATGCATGATGCAATATGGTTAGCCAAAAATCGAATCGTCCTCCCAACGCAAGTGTTTAGCTCAAAACCCAATCTCAAAACCCAAGGGTTTAGTGTCGGTCAATACAACACAACTCCAACAACAAGAGTACTAAAGTACTCGGTGACTTTCAATCATCACCGTGGCTCACCCCCCCTGGTGTCAGCAATTCTCCATAACCCACAACAAAAGTCGACTTTTCCCCGTCTTTCACAATTATTTTCCCCTTTAGTTTTCCTATGTTTTATTCGTTAATAAAAACGTTTCGAATTGAATTAGTCAAGTTATGAGTTTAGTTCTTGAATACTAAATTCTCTAAAGTCTCTAGTTTTCGAAATTCTATTCATTCTAAGTTTTCCAAAAACCCACCAAAAGCAATTTCCGGGGAAAGTCTAAGTATACCAACGAATGGCTAAGTCTCAAACCCCACGTTTGAACTTGCCTAGGGTTGTTTCCCCAACCCGAAACATCAACTATAACCAGTTCAGTGATTCTCCACTTCGAAATCACGTCAAAACGCACAATTCAATAACATCTCAAGATCGTAAGTTATGGAAAACATCATAACATTAGTTCATCATCATAATCAATATCAAAGTAAAGCATAAGTCGAATTTGTCGACGCCTATCATGCAGTCTTAGCTAATAGTAAGTTGCCCTAACCTCGAGTTGCTCCAGCCTCGTGGTCTAGGTTTTCTTCACACAATTGCTCTGAGAAACCCAAAGTTCCTTCAACTGAACCTCGGAGAAAACAAAGCAGAAATCCAAACAAAATCGATTAGATCGATCACAATACAACTCATTAACGATAGACAAAGCATTAAAGCTTCAGAATACAACAATCGAGTACGAAAAAACAAGTTTTCGAAAACGAAAAACTCCCTCCCCCCCACACAACCATGCTCTCGGCCAAAAGAGGAAAAGGGCTCCGGCTCTTTTTCTTCGATCTAAATTAATTACAAGGTAGTTTTAGGGTAAAACTAGGGTAAAGAAACTGTCGAAAAAATTTTCGGACAATCGGATCGAATTACGGCTATTCAGGGGCGTTATGGTCCAAAATAAAAGCTCAAAACCTCAAAGTTAAAACTTCGGAAAACAAATTTGACAGCGATGTTCCTAACGACATTTGTAGCAACTAATCCTAAAGGCACGAAGTCGGATTGCGACTTTTCGACATTAAAGTTTCGATATGTGCACAAAAAGGGTTTTGAATCAGTTTTTCAGATCCTTGACAACTCGATCAAAATCGGCGAATATCGGCGAGTGTTCTAGGCTCTTGGGCAAGTACAGAAGATATCCCAAGCGAAAAATCAAGAAAAACAGATAGTTTTACGAAAAGCTCGAAACTTTGAGCACAGAAAGAGATATAGAAACGTAGTAGAAACAATGATCAGAGGTAAGAATTAAGCTAGTTACCTCGATACCTTGAAGTAGGGACAAACAGCTCGAAGATCGGTCAAGTTTCGGCGAAAATCTCCTCTCCTCTTTTCTCTCCTCAACCCGCGGCCTCAATGGAAGGAAATGGGAGATATTTTGAATTTTTCAACTATTTATAGGAAGGTGAAATCGCGGGAAAATGAAAATTTCGCGATTCCGATTTTTGCAGCACATTCATCGATGAATTCTAAGCGAGATTCTGGCGACAGAATTCCAGAACTCAAAACAAATCTCTATAACTAGGGAAAAACGATCTCTAAAACCCCAAAAGCGGTGTAAGTTAATCTGTCCCGAAAAACTACTTTTTGCTGTGAAGGTCAGACGACAAAACTTCGTTCTGAAGAAAGATTGGCAACGCGGACGGAAACTTTGTTAAAAGCTCCGAATAGAAAAAGTCTTCATTCTTTGATTGAATTTAGGGTTTTGAAGCAAAGAAATTAGCGTCGTCGGACTTCCGAGAAGTGAATACTATCGTGCGTACAATCCAGGGTTCCGAAATGAAACACTGGTCGAAGGAAAAATAAAGAGAACTTTTTAATTTTTCCAAGGATTTGAAATCTCACTTAAACGTTGCTTTAAGAGCGAAATTAGCCTATTCTGGACACTCTCACCATAAGGCAGGTGTGCAGACGACTCGCACTAACTCCTAAAACAACTATGAAACATTCCTCAAGCAATTCCTGAACTTTCTTCTTCATTAATCTTTCCCAAACATCAAACTCCTGTCACGCTTACACTGATTCTACGCGTGAGTCGGAAATTAAACTTGTTCTGTAAATCCAGGTCTTACAATACTCCCCTCCAAAAAGAAAGTTTCATCCTCGAAACTCAGAGTTCTGCGAAAAGTCCGAGATACAGTTCCTTGATCTTGTCTTCTAATTCCCATGTAGCGTCTCCCGTATCGTTGTTCCATATCACTTTCACTAATGCAATCTGCTTCCCTCTCAGCTGTTTCACTCTTCTATCCCCAATACTCACTGGCGGTGCCTCAAAGGTCAAATCATCCTTCAGTTCAACGTTGTCTGGCTCGATTACATGAGTCGGGTCTGAAATGTACTTCCTCAACTGCGACACATGAAAAACATCATGAATGTTGGAAAGAAATGGTGGTAGCGCAATCTGATACACAACTGGTCCAACACGTCGAGTGATTTGGTAAGGTACAATGAATTTTGGTGTAAGCTTCCTCGACTTAATAGCTCGTCCAACTCCCGTAGTCTGAGTTACTCGTAGAAACACATGGTCGCCCTCTTCAAACATGCAGCAACATACTCAGCCACTTGTTTCTTCATTCCCGGCCACCAAAAATTCAGTTTCAAGTCTTGATACATCTTTGTCATTCCAGGATGAATGCTCCATTTGCTCTTGTGTCCTTCGTCCATGATTAGCCTTCTCAATTCTGGATTGTTGGGTACACAAACCCTGTCTTTGCATCGTAGGATATTGTCAGTTCCTATCTTGAACTCCGGGTCTTTCCCTTGAATTACTAAGTTCCTCTTCTCTAGCAGAAACACATCTTGCAATTGTCGTTCTCTAATCTCTTCCATCAGTCCACTGGCGATTCTGATCATACCAAACTTCAACATTCCCTCAGACGGTGTCACACCTAAACTCATATCTCGAAATTGTTCCAACAACTCTAGCTCTTTAACCATCATTGACGAAACATGCATCTTCCTACTCAAAGCATCTGCAACTACATTTGCCTTCCCAGGGTGATATTGCAGCGTAAACTCGTAGTCCTTGATAAACTCCATCCATCTTCGTTACCTCATGTTCAGCTCCTTCTGATCGAACAAGTATTTAAGACTCTTGTGATCGCTAAATATCGTCAAAGTACAACCATAGAGATAATGTCTCCAGATTTTAAGCGAAAACACAATGGCAGCTACCTCCAAATCATGAGTCGGGTAGTTCTTCTCTTGAGTCTTCAACTGTCTCGAAGCATAAGCCACCACTTTTCGATGTTGCATCAGTACACATCCCAAGCCTTGATGCGAAGCATCACAGTAGACCTCATAAGGTTCCTCCGGTTGTGGCAAAATAAGCACAGGTGACGTCGTCAAACGTTCCTTCAGTGTCTGAAAACTTGATTCACACGCCTCAGTCCATGCAAACGGTTGATCCTTCCTCGTCAGTTGAGTCAAAGGTCCAACAATCTTGGAAAATCCCTCAATGAAGCGTCTATAATATCCAGCTAAACCCACAAAACTTCTGATTTCTGTCACTGTCTTCGGTTGTTCCCAAGCCAAAACAGTCTCCACTTTCGCTGGGTCCACAGCTATGCCTTCCTTTGAGATAACTTGGCCTAAGAAATTGACTTCCTCCAGCCAGAATTCACACTTGGAAGGGTTCGCATACAGCTTTTTCTCTCTCAACACTTGTAAAACTTGGCGCAAATGTTCTTCATGTTCCTTCGCGTCCTTCGAATATATCGGTATGTCATCAATAAACACCACCACAAACCGATCTAAGAATTCATGAAAGATGCGGTTCATGTAATCCATGAAAACAGCAGGTGCATTTGTCATTCCAAACGGCATCACTAGGTACTCGTAGTGTCCGTAGCGTGTTCTGAAAGCAGTCTTCGGTATATACTCAGTCTTCACTCTGATATGATGATAGCCTGACTTCAAGTCTATCTTGGAAAATACGACAGCCCCTCGTAATTGATCCATCAAATCATCTATCCTCGGTAACGGGTATCTGTTCTTGATCGTCGCCTTGTTAAGTTGTCGATAGTCCACACATAATCTCGACTTTCCGTCTTTCTTCTTGACTAAAAGTACAGGCGCTCCCCACGGTGAAACACTTGGTCGAATAAATCCTTTTGCCGAAAGATCCTCCAACTGAGATTTCAACTCTACTAGCTCTGCAGGTGCCATACGGTACGATGCAATCGAAATCGGTCCGGTTCCGGGTACAATGTCGATCACGAACTCTACGTCGCGTACTGGCGGTAGTCCAGGTACGTCTCCAGTAAAAACATCAGCAAAGTCTCGCACCACCGGAATGCCATGAATATCCGAATCTTTCCTTCCCTACAGACTTAGTAATGAAAAGTACTTCTGAGTGCCCTCGCTCAATGATGCACTAATGTGGTTAGTAGAAAGATACTCGAAAAGATCCGAGTCTGGAAACACCACTTTCTTTCGACTACAGTCCAAAAGACAATGGTAGTGGGATAACCAATCCATCCCTAGGATTACATCTAGGTTTTTAAGGGGTAAGCATACTAGATTGGCATGAAAAGTTCTATCTCTATATACTACTGAACAGTGCATGCATGCGGCATTAGCAATTAGGGTCCTAGCAGGTGTAGTTACCATAAGATCAAAACTCAAAACTCAAAGCAGTAATAGGCAGATTCAGTCTTGATACGCAATCCTTAGAGACAAAAGAATGAGTTGCACCAGAATCAAAGAGTACAGTTAGAAGATTACCGTCGATTTCACACTCCCCTCTGATCAAGCCATCCACTCCTTCAGCCTCTTCACCATCCATTGTATACACTCTTCCCCTCGCAGCTGGGCGCTTTCCACTGGCAGCATTCACAGACGGTTCAGCCTTCGGTGCCTTGCAATCCACAGCCAGATGCCCCAATTTATTGCAGTTGAAGCATCTTGGTGGCATCGTACAACTGCTTGCATAGTCCCCGACCGCTCCACATCTGAAACAGGTCACATCACGATTTAGGGTACGGTTTCCCGACCCTCCAGAAGTAGCAGCAGCAGCCATCGACTTATAAGATCCTGGGGTAAACCCTCTCCCCGCAGGACGTTGATACGACTTCTTCGCCTGAAATCTTCCTCTTCCTTGAAAATTCTGTGGTGTTGACCTCACTGGTCCTCCTACTCCAGCCCTGTTCAATCTTCTATTCTTTATCAACTCCACCTCTGTAGCTTTCTCCTCCAATGCTTGAAACCTCACGATCCCTAACGGTCTCACTAAGTCCTCAATATCAGCTCTCAATCCCCTCACAAAGCGCTTGCACATATAGGGCTCATCAACTTGGTCACGGAAAAATCGGAAGTGTTTTGCCAAAGACTCCAACTTAGCAGCATACTCCGGAATAGTCATGCTCCCTTGTCTAAGAGTCAGAAACTGTGATTCACGCTCGTCACGAGCACTGTCAGGAAAATACTTCTCGAGAAAAGCAGTACGAAAAGAATTCCAGTTCACCTCAACATGGTTTGCTTCCATAATCCCTCTGGCGCCTCTCCACCAGTACTCAGCATCACCCAATAGCAGAAAGGTTGCTATCCCCACCTTGGCTCCCTCAGCAGTCTATAACACTCCAAAGATCTTCTCTATTTCCTCAATCCAGAGATCCGCTTTGTCCGGGTCAGTACCTCCCGAAAACTTAGGTGGATCCTGTCTCCTGAAGTCATTCAGCCCCTTGTTCTGATCCAGAGTCACCTCCCCCTGACGCTGGTGTTGTTCACGCGCTTCCTCCGCAGCACGCCTCTGAGCGTTGTCATTTGCTTGATTAGTCATCGCCTGGGCCACAGTGGCCATCATCTCTGCTAGTTGATTCGTGTTCACCATCGTCTGTTACCCCAAGGAAACTATTAGTCCTAATCGTATGATAGCACCAAAACTATTCCATATGATTAAGTAACAATGCAATCAATTAGAACGAAAAATCGTTCTCTAGACAATCAATTTTCACTCTTTGCAGAATCACACAACCTAGCACAGAAGACCTATTCCCCAAAGACTCCCAAAAGACTCAACTAAGCTCTGATACCACAATGTAACACCTCGATTTCCAGGTGTCACTTTAGTAACAACAAAAATAAACTTTACGCGAAAAACAGGTATATTTTTTTTTCGTTTGATTCCTTTTAATTAAAGCGATAGAAAATAAAGACATAACCCAACAACTAAACTAACCAATGTACAAACATATATACATGTACAGCCTCAGCTGCATGTCAACGTCAGGCGCACTCGCAGTGACCTCAAAGTAGTGTGCCCGTAGGCAAATATGTAAAGAACCAGTAATGTAAGTAAGAAAGTTTTAAGTACAGTCATCCAAGAGAAAGTCAGCTCCAAAATGGCCTGAACAAAAGACCCCTATAGTCCGACAGACTCTCTGTGATTCCCCATCAAGAGAACCACACAAAAAGCCATGCATCGGGAACCTACCCTGTCCCAAAAGTAAGACGAATCAGAGCTCTACACAAAATATGACGCTGCCTAACCTACCCTCCCAGTACTGCTCATAGCTCCTCCTCCTCCCCCTCGTCGCTCGGCGAGTAGCTGTCCCCACTGCTGTCGGAGTCCGAGTCGGAATCCACCGTGATCATCTCGGTGTCCAAGTCCACGACCTTCCTCCTAACTGTCCTGCGCACCGTACTAGTCAAGCCCGTCTCAACATCCACCTCTCCAGTAAGAACATCCTCCTCCACCACCCAAACCAGGGGACCCACACGGTAGCCGCGCGGTGGAGTAAAAGGAAAACGACGTGAGGCAGATGGAACAACAGACTCCCTCTTCGGCTGCACGAGCATCGAGGACGACGCCACGTCGGTAGGATCGATAGCAGTAGCAGGAGGTGGCGCAACGGGTGTAGCAACATCAACCTCGAGCTCGGCTGGGTCCTCGTCATCGGAAGAAGATGAAGTCGGAGGTGGTGCAGGTGGTCCTCGACCAGTACCTGGTCCACAGCGAACTGAAGGCGACAAGTCAAAGCTCAGCTCCATGCGTCGTAGCACTCCCCTCGTCAAACGTCCACGCTCGTCTTTCCGGTCCTCCATGACCCTTTCCCGGTACGTCGCTCGGTGACCCACAACATCGATCACCCAAGCGGTGGGGACATGACGGTCCACCAACTCATACCTGATCCCCCCCCCCCCCCGAGGGAGAGACCATCGAAAACCAGTCCGCCATCGACATCTGGCAGCAGGCCGACCGCCCAAACACAAACATGAAACCAAAGCCAAAGCGCTAGGGTCAACTCACGGAATAAAGTAATTATACACTCAACATGTGATTGGGGTATAGATATATATGTTGATATATATATATAAATAATCCTAGCATGTTATTGGCTCTAACAATGCTTCAGTAATTCAAATAGCATACAATTCCAGTCAGAGTGAATGTATGCGTGAAATGCAATTCAATATGATCCGGATAGTTGTTTGGGATGGGCACCACGAGACCGCACGACACAGGCCTAGTGTCGCCAATTCTGCTCGGATATCGCTTACAAACCCATGCATAGTCGGATCAGCCCCAACCATCAATGGTCGTGCCACTCTGCCCGCTATGCCGAAGATACACCCAGGTGTTCTTCGATGAAGGCAATTCCCCCAACCTTCGTGAAGCATTCCCGTTCTTCACCGAGGCCCAATCTTTCGATCGTACAAACCCCGAATGATGCAATATGTTTAGCCAAACATCGAATCGTCCTCCCAACGCAAGTGTTTAGCTCAAAACCCAATCTCGAAACCCAAGAGTTTAGTGTCGGTCAATACAACACAACTCCAACAACAAGAGTAATAAAGTACTCGGTGACTTTCAATCATCACTGTGGCTCACCCCCCCTGGTGTCCAGCAATTCTCCAGAACCCACAACAAAAGTCGACTTTTCCCCGTATTTCGCAATTATTTTCCCCTTTAGTTTTCCTATGTTTTATTCGTTAATAAAAACGTTTCGAATTGAATTAGTCAAGTTATGAGTTTAGTTCTTGAATACTAAATTCTCTAAAGTCTCTAGTTTTCGAAATTCTATTCATTCTAAGTTTATCAAAAACCCACCAAAAGCAATTCCCGGGGAAAGTCTAAGTATACCAACGAATGGCTAAGTCTCAAACCCCACGTTTGAACTTGCCTAGGGTTGTTTCACCAACCCGAAACATCAACTATAACCAGTTCAGTGATTCTCCACTCCGAAATCGCCTCAAAACGCACATTTCAATAACATCTCAAGATCTTAAGTTATGGAAAACATCATAACATTAGTTCATCATCATAATCAATATCAAAGTAAAGCATAAGTCGAATTTGTCGATGCCTATCATGCAGTCTTAGCTAATAGTAAGTTTCCCTAACCTCGAGTTGCTCCAGCCTCGTGGTCTAGGTTTTCTTCACACAATTGCTCTGAGAAACCCAAAGTTCCTTCAACTGAACCTCGGAGAAAACAAAGCAGAAATCCAAACAAAATCGATTAGCTCGATCACAATACAACTCATTAACGATAGACAAAGCATTAAAGCTTCAGAATACAACAATCGAGTACGAAAAGACAAGTTTTCGAAAACGAAAAACTCCCCCCCCCCACAACCATGCTCTCGGCTAAAAGAGGAAAAGGGCTCTGGCTCTTTTTCTTCGATCTAAATTAATTACACGGTAGTTTTAGGGTAAAACTAGGTTAAAGAAACTGTCGGAAAAATTTTCGGACGATCAGATCGAATTACGGCTATTCAGGGGCGTTTTGGTCCCAAATAAAAGCTCAAAACCTCAAAGTTAAAACTTCGGAAAACAAATTTGACAGCGATGTTCCTAACGACATTTGTAGCAACTAATCCTAAAGGCACGAAGTCGGATTGCGACTTTTCGACATTAAAGTTTCGATATGTGCACAAAAATGGTTTTGAATCAGTTTTTCAGATCCTTGACAACTCGATCAAAATCGGCGAATATCGGCGAGTGTTCTAGGTTCTTGGGCAAGTACAGAAGATATCCCAAGTGAAAAATCAAGAAAAACGGATAGTTTTACGAAAAGCTCGAAACTTTGAGCACAGAAAGAGATATAGAAACGCAGTAGAAACAATGATCAGAGGTAAGAATTAAGCTAGTTACCTTGATACCTTGAAGTAGGGACAAACAGCTCGAAGATCGGTCAAGTTTCGGCGAAAATCTCCTCTCCTCTTTTCTCTCCTCAACCCGCGGCCTCAATGGAAGGAAATGGGAGATATTTTGAATTTTTCAACTATTTATAGGAAGGTGAAATCGCGGGAAAATGAAAATTTCGCGATTTCAATTTTTGCAGCACGTTCATCGATGAATTCTAAGCGAGATTCTGGCGACAGAATTCTAGAACTCAAAACAAATCTCTATAACTAGGAAAAACGATCTCTAAAACCCCAAAAACGGTGTAAGTTAATCTGTACCGAAAAACTACTTTTTGCTGTGAAGGTCAGACGACAAAACTTCGTTCTGAAGAAAGATTGGCAACGCGGACGGAAACTTCGTTAAAAGCTCCGAATAGAAAAAGTCTTCATTCAGTGATTGAATTTAGGGTTTTGAAGCAAAGAAATTAGCGTCGTCGGACTTCCGAGAAGTGAATACTATCGTGCGTACAGTCCAGGGTTCCGAAATGAAACACTGGTCGAAGGAAAAATAAAGAGAACTTTTTAATTTTTCCAAGGATTTGAAATCTCACTTAAACGTTGCTTTAAGAGCGAAATTAGCCTATTCTGGACACTCTCGCCATAAGGCAGGTGTGCAGACGACTCGCACTAACTCCTAAAACAACTATGAAACATTCCTCAAGCAATTCCTGAACTTTCTTTTTCATTAATCTTTCCCAAACATCAAACTCCTGTCACGCTTACACTGATTCTACGCGTGAGTCGGAAATTAAACTTGTTCTGTAAATCCAGGACTTACAACAGGTGTCACGAAATTAAGATCCAACAGGAAGGTCAGAACGAGCAGAGTAGGTCGAGGGTTGAGACGCGGGAGATAGACCATGGGAGGGCGAAAAGGCGGAGGAATAACCAGACCGTTCACAGACATTACAGCGGAAGAACGCTGAGCAGGCATCATGGATGACTTAGAATGGTATAAGTTCAGCAGGGGGTGTTGGGGATTGAGCCTAGACTCACCCTTGAGCAAGAAAGACGGTTGGAAATGCTGGTAGAGGGCAATTTTGACCTCTTCAGCTGGAGTCCGAAGGACGCTACACTTTGGAACTTTCCGCGGTTCAAAACGTCAGCTCTTTTGAGCATGGGACCAGGCGACTGGAAGGGGAAAGTGGCGATGGGCCGAAGCATGGACCTGGGAGCATCTCAGCGAGGAGATTATGGACAAGGGTTGAGCAAAGTGCCTGACCGCTTTCGGAAGAAGAAAGGCTCGGCACACTATGGTAGGAGCAAAGGGAAATTCGTGGCAAGAGAAATGGCCTCCAGGAACAAGAAGGTCAGGGGTAACAGGCAAAAGAAAGATCTAGAGGTGAATGGGCATTGTGCGAGTGAATGGATAGCGAGTACCTCGAGGACGAAAGAGGAAGTGCTGGGCACCATACTTTGAGGGAAGAGCTAGGCAAGCAGGGGCGCGGCAAAGAGGATGACGACTAGGATTAACCACAAAATAGGACTAAAAAATAAAGATGCACTATTTTTCTCCGACACAGGAGTTTTTTAACGAGGCGTCCCTCGATGTAAAATTCCAAACAAGTCAAATACAAAAGGATATTCATCAGAAATACTCCTAGCGCAAATCACTCAACTCTGTTCGCCCGGTGGGAAAAATTCTCCAAAGGTGGCAATCCCAACACGACCTTGATGTCTGGGGATTGCTCCGGCGAAGTCCGGCGCGAACCGACGCTACTCAGATAGCAAAATTCGATCATCATATCACGTTCGCCTGGTGAGAAAAATTCTCCGAAGGTGGCAATTCCAACACGACCTTGATGTCTGGGGATTGCTCCGGGGAAGTCCAGTGCGAAACGCTGATTTCTCGTTGGCGATGTGTGCGGGAAAGCGACTTATCCCCAAAATGGAGCAAGTCCCTTATCCCCTTAGTCTCCCCGAAATCTGGGAATAAGAGGCCTCCCCGAAATATGTGGCGAGAATATAAACTAGGCGTAAGTCTGGGTAAACCCATATGGCCATTGGGCCCCCAGCAGTGTAAGCCCTTGGCGGGAAAAAACCGTCGAGGCCGCACCTGCTCTTACGGGAAATATTGGTGCGAAGAAAAGCCTCGGTTCAAAAGCTGAGCAAAAGTCCTAGTTTCTTTGGCACACCTTCAAAATCGCTACACGAATGAGCAAAAGGAAAAGCTAAGCCTAAAAGGCGAATGGAGAACACGAAGCGATGGGATTTAAGGCAGAGCCTAAAACGGCGACGAAAAACTCGAGAATAAAACCATGCACGAAACAAGTTAAAGGAATACAAAGATACAATTCAATTACCAAGAAAGCAAAGTACATACAATTAGTACGAATATAACTATGTTTCATTAACTTTTCTCCCTCATCTTTTCTTCCTCAATTTCGGCAAAGTGCTTGGCGGAATAGCCTGAGGGATCACCTCGACCAACAAGCGCGTGAGGAGAAACTTTCTTAAAAGCTCCCATGCCATCAAGGTTGATTCCTTTGTAGAGATGTTGAACTTGAGCTTTGGCAAGGAAGAAACCACGACCTCCCTCCTCCAAAATTTCAACAGCAGCGCCAGCCACGGACCTAGCCTGAGAAGTCTTGATTTGCGAGTCCCTCTCGGCGAGGGCCCGTTTCTTTTCCTCGAGCTGCAACCTCACGTCGGCGAGAGACTCGTTCGTTTCCCCAAGACATAGAGGAGGAACGCGATTTCCTAATCCTTGAGGATGCAAGTGGCCCTGCCAGCGTTGATCGACTCTATCTTTGCGTTCACTTCCCGTCGCAGTTCAAACCAATCCAGCTCCAAATCTTCCATCCTATCTTTACAAGCTGATAAGTCTTCCTCATGGCGGTTCAGCTCTATGCATAAGTTTGCTTGCTTGTTGGTTTGAGCCACCATTTGGGACAGCATCTCGTCATACTTGCGGTGCGCTTCCTGCGCCGCTGCCTGGTAGCCTTCAACCTCATGCTGGAGTCTCTCCATCTCTAGAGAAGAAGCTGAGCCTTGAGACAGTTGGGCGAAGAGGCACCCCGCGCGTAGAAGGTTGAACAGAGCTTCCTGCGCGGCCTGATCAAGGTCGGGAATCTCAGCCAATCTCGCGCTCCCAAAGAAATTGTCAGAAAGGACGAAATCAATAGGAGAAATCCGCTGGTTTGGAATGGAGCCTGCTTGATCACCAGTGGAAGTGAGATTGGCCTTGAAAGAGGTTTGGCAGGGAGATGGCGGGGTGCGAGGAGCAAGGTCTTCACCCTGTGGGTCTACCGAGCGGGCAAGCAAGGTTTCATCTAGGGTCGCCTCGACTTGAGGAGGCGGGCCATCAGGGGAGAGAACCGCCGAAGAGACCCCCTCCAGATTTGGCTCGCCGGTAGCAATTCCTCTAGGGCAGGGAGAGGGATCAGCGTCTCCTGGAGACGCGTTTTCCTCGCCCCCCAAAGCTTGAGGGAAAGCAACAGCGTCGCCAGTCTTGGATCTTTTCACCTTTATCTTCTTTTTTCTCTCTTTCTGAGGAGAGGGAGCATCGATACCAGGGGCACCCCTTTTGGATTTTGGGATTTCTCTTAAGGGTAAAGGTTGAACGGTATCCTCCGGCGTAGGTTCGGGCCATTTTGGAGAGGGGACGGCCTTAGCCATCTCGGCGGAGGGGATGGTGGTAGTGGAGAAGGACCCCCTGACTCTCTTCGCAGGAGGGGCAGCGATTTCGGCGTCTGAACTAGCCGCGGTGCGTTTCTGTTTCACTCCCTCGGTGTTAAAGGTGGGAGGAAATTTGGGAGAATCAGCGGCCAAAGCACGTTGCTGCGAGGCTTCGGTGAGATTGAACCCCTCCAAGAGTGAGCGGAGGGAGCCGCTGCGGATAGCCTCCAACAGTTGAGAGCACTCAAAGATGGGAAGTCCGGCGAAAAGGCCGCTGGTAGCTTTGTCCTCGCTGCTCAGCGACGAGTCAGTTGGCGGGGGAACATCACAAGGACTCTTCGTCCAGTAAAGGGGAAACAGAATGGATCCATCTCGTCGGGTGAAGGCTTCAGGGTAAGAGGGATGAACGATCACACGGAAATAGCGTCGCCCGGGGCCCTTCTTAACGTTACTCTTATAAAGGTAGAAGCGCTGCCAACCTGTGCGGGATTTCAAGGAAATCCATCCGGGAGTTTTCGTCTTCAGGCATTTTGGGTCTACCCCATAAAAGTAGAAAAAGTGAGGCTTTTGCTTCGAGGCCGATAGCTTCGCAGAGGATCTCGAAACAACGGATGAAGGCCCAAGCATTCTAATGGAGTTGGCAAGGGGCCACGTTGATTTCCCTCATGACTTGGCAGAGGAACGGGGAAAAGGGTAATTTGATTCCTAACTCAAGGTAGAAATATTCATAGGCATAGAAGAAATGTGGCCGTTTAGCCTTTTGTTCAGGCCCACGACACCTCCAGGGGCGACGAATGTCCAAGCCTGGGTCGATGATGAGGGCATCCTCCAAAGACTTCTCACGACAGAGCCCTCCTGCTTTACAAATTGACTCGGCGATGGACTCGTCAGTAGACAGCTCAGGAGTTTGACAAATGGCCGCATGCTTAGGCTCTTCAACTGTGGGCTGGGGAAGATTGATGAAAATTTGTCGCCAAAACGCATCTTTCTCATCTTCGTTAAGGGGAGTTCCCCCGGCAGGAGGCGTAGCCACCGGAGCAGGAGTGGGGGACGCAGAGGCAGCACTTCAGGATCGGGAGGACCTATGGGTACGGCGCTTGGGAGTCATTTCTGAGAATGAAGGGAGAAGGCTCACCGGAAATGTTGAGTCGATGACTTTTGGATTGTCGCCGGATGTTCGAGAATGGCGAAAGTGGAGAAGAAAGAAAGTTTTAAAGTAGGAATTAAGAGTCGGTTCGGAAATCGTGTCCATCATGACAAAGGTGGAATGATTATTTGGGAAACGTGGCATTAATCCTGAAAAAGCAAAGGCAGCGTGTTAGGCGAAAAGTTGTGACCGTTGACGCTGATTGGTTTAAATTCAAAAAATGTCAGGGTTTGACATAACGCATTAAATGGAAGGTACCGTAACGGAAGCTTATTGGTTGAAATTCGGGTTGATAGGGTTCGTTGGGAATCGAAAAGACATTTCAAAAGTGGCAGTTGAGATTCGGGGGATTTGCTGACTTAAAAACTACTTTAGGGCGCAACGCGTGGCGAACGCACGACACCTGTCAAAGTGTCATGAGTAAGGGCACGTGCGCAGTACTGGCAAGTCGAGCAGGTCAAGTGCCATCGCCCTGGGACTGCTTGTGGACTCAGTTTGCCTAGGAATAGGGTGGTGCGGTGAAAAGTTTAGAACACGAAGATTTTTGACTTTATTCTCCTAGCCATGTTGGCAATTGTTTTTTCATTTTGTTAAAAACTTTAGGTTTTATCATTGTTTAGTCTTTCATAGTCCTCACCGTGGTTTTTTCTGTTTAAAGACACACTTAGCTCTCATGCTTCGAGCTCGGTGTCTTGGGACTGGGCGAGACCTCGGGGTCCCTCGCCCAGGAGACTCAGCCTTAGGCGCGGAACATGCCTGGACCTTGGGCCGCTCTCCCCAAGGCCCAACCGGCCCATTTAGACAGATTAAAGGCACGAAGGCCCAACCCCAAATCTATAAATAGGGGACGGTTACCAATTATAAGGGACTCTTAGCTCATTTGGCAATAACAACATTGAAATTCAGTTATATTTTCTCTCTCTAAATAGCTAGGAGTTCATCTCTCTAAGATTTTCGATCACACTCCACACACTCTAGGTACCACGCCTTGATTCTATGTTTCTTGACCGGAACCCATAGTGTGCCACTCCGTCGCCAAGTCGAAACCGCATGCTCAAATGGACAGCATACCACCAACGAGATATCAATGGGCATTCGAACAAAACATGCTGATCCGTCTCACTAGTATCCTGGCAAAACGGGCACACATCCTCAAGCTCAATCCCACGCTTCTGCAAGCTATGAAGGACTGGTAGGATCCCCACATTGGCGCGCCAAACCACATCCCTCACCCGCGGCAGAACCTGAGCCTTCCACACGGCTTTCCAGAAGCTATGGTGCTGGTGTTGACCTTTGTTAGCCGATGAGGACGAGGCCGCTCCATGCAAATGTCGTTGGCGGATAAAAGCATAGCCTATCTTCGTTGTATATGAACCATCCGTCGTTAAGGGCCAAAAAAGGGCATCAGGTAAAGGCCTCCAAGGAAGGGGAATATCAAGGATCTCCTTAGCTGTGGGTGGCCAAAAGACTAACTCAATTAAGTCTCTATCCCAAACTTGCACATTAGAAATCATCAAATGACAAACATGAGTTAGATTACCCGCTTGGGCTAAATCCTCTCGATAAATCAGAGGATTTCCACTTGGAAGCCAATTATCCTTCCAAATTTCAATCCCCTTGCCATCACCAACATTCCAACGAGCTCCCTCCTGGAAAACCCAAGCTGTGCGAGAAATACTTGTCCAAGCATAGCTTGGACGCGCATGTTTCTTAGCCACATCAAGCGAGGTTTGAGGAAAGTAAACGACCTTGAAAACTTGGCCCAAAAGAGACTCCGGTTGTTTAAAAATACGCCACCAAAAATATAAAATTATATAAAAAGTATCATCATATTTTTTCTATTTTTTACACAATCCTTATATTCTAAACTAATTGATTGATATTATGTTAACTCTACCTTTTCTCTAAAAAAAAACTCTCCACCTTTCTCTCAACCAATCAAATCTCTTCTGACCTTTTAATATCCTTATTTCAATTTCGGCTCTCTTTTCCATCACACTATTAACACAAATTTCTATCTACAATTATCACGCTTCCACATTCCAACGTCTGCCACCCCAACAATGCCCTATCAATTATCCTCCATACCTTTCTTTTGAGAGTTGGGTTTGGGGCCCTCCCTATGGGGCTCCGCGCCCCACCTCTTTTTTTTTAACCCATAAATGCCCTACGGAACATAAACTTCCGTATTCAATAAAATAGAATACGGAATTTAAAATTCCGTATTCTAACTCTGACAGTCATCACCTTTTCCACCATTACTCCTCCCTCCACCAACCCCTCCACCATTACTCATCCGTCACCAACCCCTCACCAGCCCCCTTAACCCCCTCAATGCCTCCAGACCACCCTCTCTCTCACCCTCTCCTACCTCACTTTCATCCTCACTTCCATTCTTCCTACCACCACCACCAACTCCTTCATTAGCAAGCTCTCCACCATTGGATGCAAAAAGATAGCATTTGAGGTAAGTGTTGTTAGTTGTTTGTTGTATGTTGTTAGTTTAAGTAGTTGAAGTTGTTAGATTAAGTAGTTAGATTAAGTAGTTTAAGTAGTTAGAATGATGATTTTCTGAATTCTGAGACGTGATCAAATACGGAATATAAATTTCCGTAGTCAATACGAAAATTTATATACCGTATTCAATACGAATTATAAAGTTCCGTATTCAATATGGATAATAAAGTTCCGTATTCTCTTCCAGGGATGACAGAATCATTTTTATTTCATGAATCCCAATTGATTGAAGTTGGATTGAACAATGCTCAACCTGAAGAGGCCACTACAGAGGTGCCACCACCAGCATTTGTACCCCCGTGTATAAGTATAGATGTCTCGCATTTATTTACAACTGATCAGGTATTCTTTGAACAGATTTTTGCATTGTTTTGAAAGTGTAATATATCAATTCTTATTATGTCTTGATCACCCTTGTTTATGCCTTGTTTGTGTGTTGGGTATGCATCATTGAACAGATTTTCCCTACCCGTGATGATCTTATCAATTGGGTTCATGGAATTGTGATTGAAAATGGATATGTTGTGTTGATCACAAAGTCAGATAGCGGTGGGAATGGAAGCAGAAAAGCTTATGTCATGTTGGGGTGCGAGAAGCATGGTAAGTATGTTCCCTACAGAGACCCTGACCTTGTTGAAGGAACGAGAACACAAAAGACAGAATGTCCTTTTAGACTAAAAGGACGACCTATGAAAAATGGCATAGATAGAGATTGGCGGCTAAAGGTGATGGAAGGTACACACAACCATGAACCAGCTTGGTCACTACTTGGCCACAATTTTGTTGGTCGTCTAAAACCCGGAGAGAAGGAGCAAGTGGAAAAAATGTCAAAGAGTTGGGTTCCACCGAGAAAGATGCTGTTGACTTTGAAGGAAAACAATCCTTTAAACTTGACTACCATATCTCAGATTTATGGTGCTTGCAAGAGGTTAAGAAAATCCCTCCGCGGGTCATTGACAGAAATGCAACACTTGTTGAAGAAGTTGGACGGTGACAAGTACGTTCACTTTGAAAGACATGAGCCTGGATCGGAAGTCATTAGGGATGTATTTTGGGCTCATCCAAATGCTATCAAACTGTTCAACACATTTCCATATGTAGTGATTATGGATTGCACATACAAGACAAACAAATATAAAATTCCCTTGCTTGAGATTGTTGGACTGACTTCCACAGATAAGACATACTCCATAGCCTTTTGCTACATTGTTAATGAGGGCACATATGACTACGTTTGGGCACTGGAGTGTATGAAGTCTCTATTAGCTGATCAAGCCATGTTGCCTAAGGTGATTGTTACTGACAGGGATCTTGCCTTATTGAGTGCTGCTAAGCAAAGCCTTCCCAACACCAGCCATTTATTATGCTTGTGGCACATCAACAAGTGTGTTTTGGCAAAGTGCAAACTCTATGTTGGTACAGATGATTTTGCTGAATTGGTTATGGGGAAGTAGGGAGAGGTGGTGGATGCTGCAACAGTTGAAGAATTTGAAGTTCAATGGATGCAATTGTTTAATATGTGCAAGGACAAATACAGCAACTTTACCTCCTATTGTTCTACTACATGGTTGGTCCACAAGGAAAAATTTGCCAAGGAATGGACAAATCATGTGATGCACTTTGGAACAACAACAAGTAAGAGGTACAAAAATTATATGAGCTTAATTTATGCCTTGTTATATGTTTTTCATTTGATAGACTGTTTACATTGGAGAGTTAATAAGATATCTGTTTGTTGTTTGCAGGGCTGAGGGTGCACATGCCAGTTTGAAGAAGATGCTGCGGGATTGCAAGGGTGACCTGGCCACTTCTTGGGATGCGTCGCATAGTTTGACATGTAATCGACATACTGAAATATTAGCATCGTTTGAGCGCAGTATTCACAGAATTGATCACATTTTCATGTGCCCATTTTTCACAAATATTAGAGGATTTGTGTCAAACAAATGCCTGCAGCTCCTTGATGCTGAACATATAAGAATGAAGTCCTACGGCCGATGCGATTGCTTGTTGAGAGAGACTCATGGACTGCCTTGCGGTTGTGAACTTGCAGGTCACCGGTCAACCACTCTCTTGTCAATTAATTCTATTTGTTATTAAAAGTGACACTTTTGTGAACTTGCAGGTTATGAAAGAATTCCATATGAGGCAATTCATCCATTCTGGAAGAGACTGAGTTGGGAGCATGTACCTGAACCTGTTGCAGATACTATCAGCAACCATATTTGCGGCATGAACCATGGAGATATGCAACCAGAAGTTGAGGCATTGACACATTATTTCAGTTCTTTGGATACTGGAGGGCAGAGTATGGTAAGGAGGAAGCTTCAAGCTATCTATTGTCCTGAAAGTAGTTCACTTTGTACTCCTGAGGTTCAGATAAGGTCCAAGCGCACTCTTAAGGCGAACGAAAGAAAACCACCCAAGGTTAAAGCAATAGGATCCTTGACTCGTGATCCTTCAGGTTTTGAACATGTTGATAGGGAGATCAAAGAGGCAAAGAAGGCTTCGCAACCACCAAAGAAGAAGAAGCGTGTGAAGAAGTCTGATACAAGCTATTTCATGGGTCATTTTCCATCCTTTTTCCACCCATATATACACACAGTTCAGAATGTTGAGGATGATGGTAACTGTGGCTATAGAGCCATTGCTGCATTACTGGGACTACCATCAGGTGAGGAAGGTTGGTCATGGGTTAGGGAAGCGTTGATAGACGAACTTGAACGACACAGAGGGTTGTATGATGAAATGTGGTCCAGACATGTGGTTAATGCCTTACATTCCCGACTCACTCTTCCTCCTGGTCATCCGGCTACCGAGGATAAATGGATGCAACTGCCAGAGATGGGATACCTTGTAGCAACCAGGTTCCAAGTGGTTTTCATATCCATCTCCTTTGGGGGTTGTTGGTCATACCTTCCACTAAGAGGAGAAGGTCCACCTCCTGAACATCGTGTTATAGCTGTTGGTCATGTGATAAATCACTTTGTACAGGTATTTTTTTATTGCGTACACTAATATCCAATTTGTGAATTAATTTGTTGTATTTGCAAGTTATCTAATTTTATTGTTATTCTCTATAATGTAGCTCCATCTAACTCCTGGACATTCTATGCCGCCAATTGCTCTCCAGTGGGAACGGTATGTTGATCCTATATCAGTAAGATGGTGCGTCCCATATGATACACGTTTACGCAGGTTCACATCAGAATTCGAAGCTTGGCTTGTTACTTTTGGTGTTCCTCTTAGTCACCAAAGCTATGTAGACATCACCACAGACTGACACCACACTTTGTGTAATATTCATTTGTAAACGCTCTGTAATATTAATCTGATGGGCCTTGCCCTTATGTTGTTCATTGCTGCTTTTAATAATAGTAATTTGATGGTCATTGGTATATTGATGGGCCTTATTATTTTCATCAGAGTCCTGTCATTTCCAAGCACTCCATCATCAGAGTCATGTCATTTCCAACCACTTCGTCATCAGAGTCTAGTCATTTTCATCCACTAAATGACGAACTTGAAAACTGACATTACTCTCTACCACCAAACAACCCCAACCACACTTGTACTATCCACCAAACACCATAAATCTTTTAACAATTCTGCTATAAATCTATCTGGTTTCCCTATTCGTCTTCTCCATCCCTTTCTTCCTGTCTTGCAACGAAGTTAAAAAAAAACATACCATGGAACAGGACCTGAATGCATTCGCCCGCCGTTGCAAACGTCAAGGCAACACTTCTAGCAGCTCTCGTCCTCTCATTCCTGGCCCAGCTGGCGCCGTCCAGGCTGCCATGTATGCCCGTAGATCCAACACTAACACACTACTCATTCCGACCCAAGAAATTGTGAGGCGTGCGCTCGAAGACAGATCAACAGAAACTGATCCTGATTTCAATTCAAATGCTTGGCTTTCAGCCCTGCAATTGGTGGAATCTGCCACTCCGCTGGGCACAATCACAACGAATGTTGAGAGAGTAGAGAGTGTTGTTGCTGTTATTAAATCATGCACTCCCAATGGTTTCGGAGATGCCAAAGTTACCCTCAAGGTATTTCCTCTCTTTTGTCCAGCTTCTTTAACCGTACATTTTTTGCCTCCCTTTCTCTCACGATTGCATCGATTTAGGACCCTACGGGCACCGTTGACGCGAGCATCTATCGCAAGGCGTTCACTGACAGCGAATTTGGAAATGCCATAACTGTTGGATCTGTTCTCGTTCTCCAAAAGGTCTATCATCTATTACCTAAACATTATTCTTGCTTCCTTTGAACAAGTACGCATGGTGGGTTTTAAATCTGCAATTTACTTGCAGGTTGCTGTGTTTGCACCGAGTAAATCTATTCGTTATCTGAATATAACGTTGCCCAACGTAGTTGATGTATTTCCACAGGATAACGGACCCCACGACTTCATCGATATCACTAAGGATTAATTTAGTTTTCGTGTTGCATCTGAATAATTTCGTGTACCCTTTGAACTGCTTGCCATGGATTATTTATGTTACTTATCCTGCCTTTCATTATTTACGGTGTAGTTATACAGGTTTTTTTTCATTATAAGAGTCTAAACATAATAGGTGGAAATAGAAAGCGTGGTTAATATAAAAAGAGTCCATACAAAGTCGTCACATGTCATAATATAAAAGTACACAAAAATATACAAATATACAGTCACTCGCCCCGACCCCTACCGCCACCCCTCCGACCTCTAGGTCCACGAGCTCTGCCTGCACGAGCGCCCTCTGCAGGTGCACCCTCTCCACGGGCTCTGCCTCCACGGGCTCTGCCTCCACGCGCTCTACCTCCACGACCTCTGCCTCCTGCAGCTCCAGCTCCTCGGACAGCAGCAAAGGCTACTCCCTGGGTACCGATGAAGGCGCTCGATCTAATAAGATCCAGCGCCCTCTCAGTGAGGGATCGGGCATGCGTGCCAACTGCAAGAGCATCTGGCACCTGCAGTGACTGCTCCAACAAGTCCACGGCCCGACGCACAACCGTCTGCAAAAATAATGTACATAAATGTGAGTGTACAAATAAAATATCATGAACAAAAAATCACAATTGCATGAAAAATAAAATTCAAACTTACCACAGCACTGAACTCCTCCCTCCTATCATCGGGGATGATGAACCGATGGGACACACAGCCATACCACCTCATGTAATCCTCCACAGCCTCTCCCGAATAAGTAGCAGGGATCCCCTAAGGGCGCAGGTGCGGCACAAAATCAGCATAGGCAGCATCTGCGGTCTCAGCAAGGGACCCAGTCGTCTGGATCTCAGAGGGGTGTCGAGGGACATCCTGGATGTAGCCAAACTGGCGCAGAACCCTCTCTGGTAGATGTCGTCGAACAACACGGCCAAATGGCGTCCGGATGTAGCCAGAATACATGGCCCTCTGATCCCGTGGTCGATGAGCCCGATGGTCCTCAAATGGGGTCCATATAATGTCATCCACCGTCAGCTCTGTTAAGTTCAAACGTGTTACAACGTGTTTCAATCTTATTTTGATCCTAACAATTTTTATAAATACTTTTCTCTACTAAAATCTAATTCCAGATGTTAATGACATTTTTCAGGAAATATATATTATAAGGTCACATGCTTCAACGAATATGTCTAAGCCTTATAAGGAAAAAGAAGTTTACGCAAGATATGACCGCACCGTCCAGCAAACGAGGAAGACACTCATTCTGTATCGTTTCATGCCACGTCATACCTCAGTATTTCAGAAAAAGCATTTGAGCGGGAAAGTCAAAATTGTATCTCAACTATTTGCCCCATGCTTTAGTCAGAAGGAAACTAATCCGGTCACGTGCAAACTGATTTACCTTTGAAGAGAGAAGTCTCGATGACCAATGAAAAGGAAAAAGGACAACACGTCAACATCACTTTTCCTAAATGTCTCTCTTCTGCAAAGTAGCCCAAAGTTATCACCACCTACTAGCTGACAAAGTACACCTTTTTGGCTAAAGGATAGCTTTGAACAGCAGCATGCATTTAATGAAGCTACCAACCGGAGATTTGAATCAACGGTTAGATGACACTCACAACGGCTACAAACAACGGCCAGATTTTGTGTCTCAACGGCTACACAACTAGCAAGATCATATATAAAGGACATATCTGAAGATTGAAGTGGCAGAGAAGAGAAAAATTTATTGCTAGAAAAGAAAGAACTCAGAACAATTACTCCAAACATTCTTCAAAGAATTAAAAGCTCACAGCAGATTTCCTAAGAGTCAAATCCGATCTCATACCTCTGCTAAATCAAGAGAGAATACCAAACCTTAAAAGAGTCAAACCTCTTCCTTTACTTCTCTCTTAGATTCTGAACTCTTGTGTGTTCCAACTGTAAGATCAAGTTTTGATCTAGTAGTACAACTCTATGTTTTGATGATTACAAGTTAACCTTTTGATATGAACAATTGTGGTACTCTAACGTGTTTTTCTGAGTGTGCTATTTACAGGCTCTGACCTCAACTCAATCTCACACAAATCAGAAGCACTGTGTATAAAGAGTAACCCAAGCAACGCTTTCGCATTCACCATGTTCAGTATGAACAGTGGAAAAGCTTCAGAAGTTCTGAAGCTATACAAACTCTGATGTGGACTCAGTCGCTAGAAGCTCTGAAGATCCAGAAGTTCTGATAACCAAGAAACACTGAAGGTTCAGATGTTCTGATGGTGTAGAAGACTCTGAAGATCCAGAAGCTGAATAGTGGAAACTCTGAAGTCCAGAAGCAAGAAACTCTGAAGGCCATGTTCTTCCCTCTGAATTCAGAATCAGAAGTTACAATGGTCAGAGGATCTGTGCTTTCCTTCTGACTCTGATCAACCGGCTTCACAAGTTCCAATATGAAGTATTCCCCTGATCAGAAGTCTCCTAGGTTAAAAGGTCAAGTCGCTATCCAAGTACAAAAGCAAGTGTACCTTCCTGACGACCTACCTAACGTTCTCAGCCACAGCAGAAGCTGGATTTTCCAGAACTGCCCTCCAACGGTAGCATTTCCCATGCAACGCTCAACCCTAATCCTTGGAGTATATATAGAGGCTGAAGATTGAAAGAAGCGGCTAGAAGAAGCATTCACATACGCAAGACATATTCAAAATATTCTAAGCTTTCTTTCATCTGAAATTCATTGAGTTTACTATTAGCTTTTTAGAAGCAAATCTCTTGTAAACATTTCTTTGATAAACAGTTTGTTTAGTTCCTTTAGGAGATCAAGGTTGATCGGATCCTAGAGAAGACTAAGAGAGTGAATCTTAGTGTGAGCTAAGTCAGTGTAATTGTTAGTCACTTGTAGGTTTCAAGTGCAGTTGTAACTCTTACCTGATTAGTGGATTGCCTTCATTCTAAGAAGGAAGAAATCACCTTAACGGGTGGACTGGAGTAGCTTGAGTGATTTATCAAGTGAACCAGGATAAAATCCTTGTGTGCTTCTCTATCTCTTATCTTTAGCACTTAAGTTCTCGAAAGATTTGTCAAAATCTTTAAGGTGGAAGTTTTGTACTGAAAACGTTATTCAAACCCCCCCTTTCTACCGTTTTTCATACCTTCAATTGGTATCAGAGCGCAAGTTCTGATTACCACACCTAACAGTGTTCAGTGATCCGGGCCGGTGTGAAAAACAATGGTTGCCACCACCAGTGAAACTCAAAGAGATGGTTACAATGCAAAGCCTCCTATGTTCGACGGTCAAAGGTTCGAATATTGGAAAGATAGACTGGAAAGTTTCTTTCTGGGTTTCGATGCAGATCTCTGGGATATTATTGTGGATGGCTACGAGCGTCCAGTTGATGCAGATGGCAAGAAGATCCCAAAGTCAGAGATGACTGCAGATCAAAAGAAGCTGTACTCACAACATCACAAAGCAAGAGCAATTCTTCTAAGTGCTATTTCCTATGAAGAGTACCAGAAGATTACAGATCGTGAGTTTGCTAAAGGCATTTTTGAATCTCTGAAGATGTCTCATGAAGGAAACAAGAAAGTCAAAGAATCAAAGGCATTGTCTTTGATCCAAAAGTATGAATCCTTCATCATGGAGCCAAATGAATCCATTGAAGAAATGTTCTCCAGATTTCAATTGCTTGTAGCTGGCATACGACCTCTCAACAAGAGCTACACAACAAAAGATCATGTCATAAGGGTCATCAGGTGTCTTCCTGAAAGTTGGATGCCCTTGGTGACTTCAATAGAGCTCACGAGAGACGTTGAGAATATGAGTTTAGAAGAACTCATCAGCATTTTGAAATGCCATGAGCTGAAGCGCTCAGAGATGCAAGATCTGAGGAAAAAGTCCATAGCCTTGAAATCCAAATCTGAAAAGGCTAAGGTTGAGAAGTCAAAGGCTCTTCAAGCTGAAGAAGAAGAATCTGAAGAAGCATCAGAAGATTCTGATGAAGATGAGCTGACTCTGATCTCCAAGAGACTCAACCGCATCTGGAAGCACAGGCAGAGCAAGTTCAAAGGCTCTGGAAAGGCAAAAGGAAAGTATGAGTCCTCAGGCCAGAAGAAGTCTTCAATCAAGGAAGTCACATGTTTTGAGTGCAAAGAATCTGGGCACTACAAAAGTGATTGTCCAAAGTTGAAGAAAGACAAGAAGCCAAAGAAGCACTTCAAGACCAAGAAGAGTCTGATGGTGACATTCGATGAATCAGAGTCAGAGGATGTTGACTCTGATGGTGAAGTCCAAGGACTCATGGCCATTGTCAAAGACAAAGGAGCAGAGTCAAAGGAAGCTGTTGACTCTGACTCAGAATCAGAAGGAGATCCTAACTCAGACGATGAAAATGAGGTATTTGCTTCTTTCTCTACCTCTGAACTGAAACATGCTTTGTCTGATATCATGGATAAGTATAACTCTTTATTGTCTAAGCATAAAAAGTTGAAAAAGAACTTATCTGCTGTCTCCAAGACTCCTTCTGAACATGAGAAAATTATTTCTGATTTGAAAAATGAAAATCATGCTTTGGTAAATTCTAACTCTGTGCTTAAGAACCAGATTGCTAAGTTAGAAGAAATTGTTGCCTGTGATGCCTCTGATTGTAGGAATGAATCTAAGTATGAAAAGTCTTTTCAAAGATTCCTAGCTAAAAGCGTGGATAGAAGCTTAATGGCTTCAATGATCTATGGCGTAAGCAGAAATGGAATGCATGGCATTAGCTATTCTAAACCAATTAGAAATGAGCCTTCTGTGTCTAAAGCTAAATCCTTGTATGAATGCTTTGTTCCCTCTGGTACCATATTGCCTGATCCTGTACCTGCTAAAGTTGCTAAACATCCTCTTAAAAAGGGATCTTTCTCTATGACTAAATATCATGCAAATATTCCTTTAAAATATTATGTTGAGACACCCAAGGTGATCAGAACCTCTGGGGTAACTAACAAAAGAGGACCCAGAAAGTGGGTACCTAAGGACAAGATTATCTATGTTGCAGATATCCTTGATAGCTCCACTGAAACACCAATCATGGTATCTGGACAGTGGATGCTCGCGTCACATGACGGGAGAAAAGCGTATGTTCCGAGAGCTGAAACTTAAGCCTGGAGGCGAAGTTGGCTTCGGAGGAAATGAAAAGGGTAAAATTGTTGGTACTGGTACTATTTGTGTAGATAGTAGCCCATGCATTGATAATGTTTTATTGGTAGACGGCTTAACACATAACTTATTGTCTATAAGTCAATTAGCTGACAAGGGTTATGATGTTATATTCAATCAAAAGTCCTGCCGGGCTGTAAGTCAGATCGATGGCTCTGTTCTATTTAACAGCAAGAGGAAGAACAACATCTATAAGATTAGATTATCTGAGTTGGAGGCTCAGAATGTGAAGTGCCTTCTGTCTGTTAATGAAGAGCAGTGGGTATGGCATAGACGGTTAGGGCATGCCAGTATGAGAAAGATTTCTCAGCTGAGCAAGCTAAACCTTGTCAGGGGCTTACCCAATCTGAAGTTCGCTTCAGACGCTCTTTGTGAAGCATGTCAGAAAGGCAAATTCACAAAAGTCCCTTTCAAGGCAAAGAATGTTGTCTCAACCTCAAGGCCGTTGGAACTTCTGCATATCGACCTTTTTGGACCAGTGAAAACTGAGTCTATAGGTGGCAAGAGATATGGGATGGTTATCGTTGATGACTATAGCCGCTGGACATGGGTAAAGTTTCTAACCCGCAAGGATGAGTCTCATGCTGTGTTCTCTACCTTCATTGCTCAAGTGCAAAACGAGAAGGCTTGTAGGATTGTGCGTGTCAGAAGTGACCATGGTGGAGAGTTTGAGAATGACAAGTTTGAGAGTCTGTTTGATTCCTATGGAATTGCACATGATTTCTCTTGTCCCAGAACTCCTCAACAAAATGGTGTTGTTGAGAGGAAGAACAGAACTCTTCAAGAGATGGCTAGAACCATGCTCCAAGAAACTGGCATGGCTAAGCATTTTTGGGCAGAGGCAGTAAATACAGCATGTTACATTCAGAACAGAATCTCTGTGAGACCAATTCTGAATAAGACTCCTTATGAATTGTGGAAGAACATAAAACCCAACATTTCTTATTTTCATCCTTTTGGCTGTGTTTGTTATGTTCTCAATACTAAGGATAGATTGCATAAATTTGATGCTAAGTCTTCTAAGTGTCTATTACTTGGTTATTCTGATAGATCTAAAGGTTTTAGATTTTATAATACTGATGCTAAGACTATTGAAGAATCTATTCATGTTAGATTTGATGATAAGCTTGACTCTGACCAGTCAAAGCTAGTTGAAAAGTTTGCAGATTTAAGCATTAATGTTTCTGACAAAGGCAAAGCTCCAGAGGAAGTTGAGCCAGAGGAAGATGAACCAGAGGAAGAAGCTGGTCCCTCTAACTCACAAACTCTGAAGAAGAGCAGAATCACTGCAGCTCACCCTAAGGAATTGATTCTAGGCAACAAAGACGAACCAGTCAGAACCAGATCTGCCTTCAGACCCTCTGAAGAGACCTTGCTGAGTCTGAAAGGATTGGTGTCCTTAATTGAACCCAAGTCCATAGATGAAGCTCTTCAGGACAAGGATTGGATTCTGGCCATGAAAGAAGAATTGAATCAATTTTCCAAGAACGATGTTTGGAGCTTAGTGAAGAAGCCTGAGAGTGTCCATGTTATTGGAACGAAATGGGTATTCAGAAACAAGCTGAATGAGAAAGGAGATGTAGTCAGAAATAAGGCAAGGCTAGTTGCTCAAGGCTACAGCCAGCAGGAAGGAATAGACTACACTGAAACATTTGCTCCAGTAGCAAGACTAGAAGCAATCAGACTGTTGATCTCTTTCTCAGTAAATCACAACATAGTTCTACATCAGATGGACGTAAAGAGTGCCTTCCTAAATGGTTATATCTCAGAGGAAGTCTATGTTCATCAACCCCCAGGTTTTGAAGATGAAAAGAAACCAGACCATGTGTTCAAATTGAAGAAATCACTCTACGGTCTGAAGCAAGCTCCCAGAGCATGGTATGAGAGACTTAGCTCATTCCTTCTGGAGAATGAGTTTGTAAGGGGTAAAGTAGATACAACTCTTTTTTGAAAGACTTATAAAGATGATATCTTAATTGTGCAAATTTATGTTGATGATATTATATTTGGTTCTGCTAATCAATCTCTATGCAAAGAATTTTCTAAGATGATGCAGGCTGAATTTGAGATGAGTATGATGGGAGAATTAAAGTACTTTCTGGGAATACAAGTTGATCAAACACCAGAAGGAACATATATCCATCAGAGCAAGTACACTAAAGAACTTCTGAAGAAGTTCAATATGCTGGAATCTACAGTGGCCAAGACTCCAATGCATCCTACATGCATTCTGGAGAAAGAAGATAAAAGTGGTAAAGTATGTCAGAAGCTCTATCGTGGCATGATAGGTTCACTTCTATACTTAACTGCATCTAGGCCAGACATATTATTTAGTGTTCATTTATGTGCTCGATTCCAATCAGATCCAAGGGAAACCCACTTAACTGCTGTTAAGAGGATCCTAAGGTATCTGAAAGGCACCACTAACCTTGGCTTGATGTATAAGAAAACATCAGAGTATAAGCTTTCAGGTTATTGTGATGCTGATTATGCTGGAGATAGAACAGAGAGAAAAAGTACTTCCGGAAATTGTCAATTTCTGGGAAGCAATCTAGTCTCATGGGCAAGCAAGAGGCAATCAACCATTGCACTATCAACTGCAGAGGCAGAATATATCTCAGCAGCAATATGCAGCACTCAGATGCTCTGGATGAAACATCAGCTGGAGGATTATCAGATCCTTGAGAGCAATATCCCAATCTATTGTGATAACACTGCCGCAATCTCATTGAGTAAGAATCCTATCCTACATTCAAGGGCAAAGCACATTGAGGTAAAGTATCACTTTATTAGAGATTATGTACAGAAGGGCGTACTTCTTCTGAAGTTTGTTGATACTGACCATCAATGGGCAGATATCTTTACAAAGCCCTTAGCAGAGGATAGATTTAATTTTATTCTGAAAAATCTAAACATGGACTTTTGTCCAGAGTGAAGATGGATCAGAACCTCTGACTATGATACTTCTTGATCAGAAGATGTCTAGTCCAGAAGGTAACTCAATCAGAGTGTGTGTGCCCACTGGTACTGACTCTGAAGCTGAGACAACAACACGTGCGTCAGAATTTCTGATGCATAGTTCCTTGTGCCCGTGTGACAGTCTGTTATGATTGCGTGTAGATATGCTTATCTCCTGTGTGTGATTGTGTATTTTACTGTTACTATCTATCTTTAATTTTCAGCCGTTGATCTTAAAGTGCTTTTTGAATCAACAACGGTTATTTGATAAAACCCACTATACACACACGTTCTCTTTCACTTCCGGTTTTCACTCTCGCTCTCTCTGCTTTTCAAAACCGCCTTTTTCTCGATTTCTCTCTCGATCTCTCTTCATCTTTCAACCTTCATCTTCTACCTCAAACCTTCAACCTCTTCAAAATGGTGAGACAAACCAGAAGATCTACTGCAGATGCACCTCAGTTCCCTCACATGGTAGTTGGTCTAGCAACGGGTCAGAGGGGCTCTGAGAATCCAACTCAAGAACAAGTTCAAGCTCAAGAACAGAGTGTTCCAATTGCAGAACGGGGCTGTGCCGTTCACTGTGTTTATCCTCCTGAGGAACTCCAAGTCCTGGCAGAATGGAGATTCAACCTCGACAACTTGGCTGCAAATGGGTTTGATCTTCGTCCTGAAGTCCAAGCTCAAGGTTGGGGAAATTACTTCGACAGACTTCAAGGACCGGTGTATGATAGATTGGTAAAGGAATTCTGGAAGCACGCCGACTGCGATGATACTCAGGTGGTCTCTCACATTCTTGGAAGGAAGATCATCATCACTGAGAAGTCATTCGTGAATCTGCTAGGTGCAGAAACTGCTTATGGGTATCGGTTCCAACTGACGGAATCGAAGCTGAAACCCAGCACCAAGGACACAGTCAACCAGGCTCTGTACACCACCTTCAAACCGGGCAAGACGAGTTACAAGGTGATGGATCTTCATCCCAAACTAAGGATCTGGCACAAGATCCTGCTCAACTGCATAAACCAGAGACCGAAGGGCAGTTCCCCAGACTACATCAACTTCAACCAGAAGGCGATGTTGTTCTTCATCCAAAATCAGGAGAAGATCTGCCTTCCCTACTTCCTGTTCTCCTACTTGAAGGAATGTATCCGGAAGTCTAGGACAACTGCCTCCATCAAGTCAGCAATCAAGTATATCCCTTTTGGGAGACTGTTGTCTGATCTCTTGATTGAGAGTGGCCTCATTCAAGATCTGATCAATGCTGGTTGCACAGAGGATTTGAGCACAATTGTCAGTGATGTCTTCACTGCAAACTCCCTGAAGAAGATGGGTTTGGTCCAGAAGAAGATTGCTCCTGCTCATGAAGACACATCTTCTGAAATCAGAGGAAGAAGAATGCCTCTGAATGGCTACCCTCTGTGGACACAAGCGGACAATCCTGACGCCATCAGATGCTATGTTGAAGACCTCAGGGCTCAAGGTTTCGAAATTGACCTTGATGATTTCGTCAGCAGACTGCCGCCAGCTCCAGAGTTTCCTTCTCCTCCCAAGAGGAAAGCTCAGAGGAAGATGGTTCTGGACGAATCTTCTGAGGAATCTGATGTCCCTCTGGTCAAGAAGACGAAGAGAAAGCCTGATGATGGTGATGATAGTGATAGTGAGGATGGTCCTCCCAAGAAGAAGAAGAAGAAAGTCAGAATCGTGGTGAAGCCTACTCGGGTGGAACCAGCTGCTGAAGTGGTCAGAAGGACTGAACCTCCTGCCAGAGTGACTCGATCATCAGCACATTCAAGTAAGCCTGCACTTGCTTCTGATGATGATTTGAATTTATTTGATGCACTCCCTATTTCTGCTATGCTCAAACACTCCTCCAATCCCCTCACTCCTATTCCTGAATCCCAGCCAGCCGCACAAACCACCACTCCACCACATTCCCCAAGATCTTCCTTCTTTCAACCTTCTCCTACTGAAGCACCTCTCTGGAATTTGCTTCAGAACCAACCCTCTAGGTCAGAAGAACCAACCTCTCTCCTCACCATTCCGTACGACCCATTACTTTCTGAACCAATCATCCATGAACAACCCGAGCCAAACCAAACAGAACCACAACCCAGAACGTCTGATCACTCTGCTCCCAGAGCATCAGCACGTCCTGCTGCTAGAACCACGGATACAGACTCTTCAACAGCCTTTACACCTGTATCCTTCCCAACCAATGTTGCTGATTCTTCTCCCTCCAATAACTCTGAATCCATTCGAAAATTCATGGAGGTTAGAAAAGAAAAGGTGTCTTCCTTGGAAGAATATTACCTAACTTGTCCAAGCCCTAGGAGATATCCTGGCCCTAGACCTGAACGTCTAATAGACCCAGATGAACCTATCTTGGCTAATCCTTTACAAGAGGCAGACCCCTTGGTTCAACAAGCTCACCATGTCCCTGACCAACAAGAGCCTATTCAACCAGAACCTGAACCCGAACATTCAGTGTCTAACCAATCCTCGGTTAGATCACCTCATCCTCTGGTTGAAACTTCAGACCCTCACCTTGGAACCTCTGAACCCAATGCTCCCATGATTAACATTGGTTCTCCACAAGGTGTCTCTGAAGCTCATAGCAGCAATCACCCAGCCTCTCCTGAAACCAACCTCTCCATAATTCCCTATACTCACCTTCAACCCACCTCTCTCTCTGAGTGCATCAATATTTTCTATCATGAAGCCTCCTTGAGGCTCCGCAATGTGCACGGTCAGACTGACCTCAGTGAGAATGCTGAAAGTGTGGCTGATGAGTGGAACAATCTGAGCACTTGGCTAGTGGCTCAAGTTCCAATTATGATGCAGCTCCTGCATGCAGAGGGAAGTCAGAGCATTGAGGCTGCAAGGCAAAGGTTTGCTAGAAGGGTGGCTCTTCATGAACAAGAACAGAGAAATAAGCTTCTTGAAGCCATTGAAGAAGCCAAGAGAAAGAAGGCTCAAGCAGAAGAAGCTGCGCGTCTTGCAGCAGCTCAAGCTGAACAAGCCAGACTTGAGGCAGAGCGACTTGAAGCTGAGGCTGAAGCTCTTAGATGCCAAGCACTTGCACCAGTTGTGTTTACTCCTGCTGCTTCTGCTTCCATTCCAGATCCTCAAGCTGCTCAGAATGTTCCTTCCAGTTCTACTCAGCCAAGCTCATCAGACTCGACATCATGGAACAACGTCTTGACACTCATGAATCCATGCTGATTGAGATGAAGCACATGATGATGGAACTTCTGCGACGCACTGACAAACCTTAGTTTTAGGATCTCTTCTTTTTCTTCTTTTTCGTTAACATTGTTTTCCTTTTGTTAAACTCTGTTCCCTTTTTAATTTGTTCGTTTGTGATTATATATGCATATCTATTTAATTGTGTCACATATGTTTCCTAAACTCGTTTTATTCATAATCTTTTTATGTTTACATCATACATTACTTCCCTATAAAGTCTAGAATGGAGGATCTCTCCTCATTCTTCTGCACTCCTGGCGCTGCTCTGACCTATCTTTCTCCAGATGCTCCAGTACATGCTGGATGTTGCTGAGCCTGTTCTTTAGCTCATCCCTCTCCAGAATCTCTTCTGAAGTCTTGAGCTTCTCTTCCAAACACTCTTTCTCTTCCAGCAGCTTGAGTTCAAGCCGGCTGAGTTCTTGCACCTCCTCCACGAAGGCAAGAAATTCCTTCAGGTCTCTCTCCAACTCTGGACGCAGGTCCTCTTCCAGCAGTGTCTGTGTTAGCTCCGAGATGGTCGTTGTACCCTCTGGATGCCTGATGTTCAGGAACAAGTCCTCTTCAAAGGCCTTCTTCCTCAGCTCTTCTAGTGCTACGTTGTATGATGCCATTCTTTTTTACTGAAAATTGTTCGAGGTGTGAAGCTTACCTTTATCTCCAACGCTTTTTATAGGCTTCACTTTCTCTCTGCAAGTTAATGCTCCTACAGTTTCTCGAGGTTAAGTTCTTGGTAACTGACCCTTCTATTTACTCACTTGACCGGTGGTAAACGTTCATCCCTTGCATTAACTCTTTTATTTATTTCGCCTAACTCTGATTCTTACATCGTTTTCGTTTTCTTTAAACTTAGACCTTCTCTAAGGGGGAGTACCTTGTACTTCAAGCTAAGTTTTTCACACCCCAGGCTTTTTGCTTATGACAAAAAGGGGGAGTAAACCCAGTTTTTGATGTGTAAGATGTGTTAGTGTGATTTATTTTTCTTTTGGAGATTTTAAGAGTTCCACTTTCATGACCATAGATGTGTCACTGGGCAAATACAAGGAATACATTTCACTTCTTCTGAAGTGATTCTAAGTTGACTCTGATACCCAAGACTCTGATACCTTGTTCATGACTCTGATTACTTATGCGCTCTGTTTACTCGATTTTCATCTATGTCATAAGTTTTTCACTCTGAACTCTTATATTATTTAGCTCAGAATCTAGACTTTACTAACGTTTTCATCAAGTATTAGATTCAGGGGGAGCTAAGCTCAGAATCAAGCAGTGACTTGAATTCAGAATGAGCAAGATAAACTATTCACATCAGGATAAGTCTTATTCTATATCTCTAAACTCTGAGTGAATTCAGTTTAATGTTTAAGAATTGTTCATCAAAAATTTTAGTTTTGTCATCATCAAAAAGGGGGAGATTGTAAGATCAAGTTTTGATCTAGTAGTACAACTCTATGTTTTGATGATTACAAGTTAACCTTTTGATATGAACAATTGTGGTACTCTAACGTGTTTTTCTGAGTGTGCTATTTACAGGCTCTGACCTCAACTCAATCTCACACAAATCAGAAGCACTGTGTATAAAGAGTAACCCAAGCAACGCTTTCGCATTCACCATGTTCAGTTGAACAGTGGAAAAGCTTCAGAAGTTCTGAAGCTATACAAACTCTGATGTGGACTCAGTCGCTAGAAGCTCTGAAGATCCAGAAGTTCTGATAACCAAGAAACACTGAAGGTTCAGATGTTCTGATGGTGTAGAAGACTCTGAAGATCCAGAAGCTGAATAGTGGAAACTCTGAAGTCCAGAAGCAAGAAACTCTGAAGGCCATGTTCTTCCCTCTGAATTCAGAATCAGAAGATACAATGGTCAGAGGATCTGTGCTTTCCCTCTGACTCTGATCAACCGGCTTCACAAGTTCCAATATGAAGTATTCCCCTGATCAGAAGTCTCCTAGGTTAAAAGGTCAAGTCGCTATCCAAGTACAAAAGCAAGTGTACCTTCCTGACGACCTACCTAACGTTCTCAGCCACAGCAGAAGCTGGATTTTCCAGAACTGCCCTCCAACGGTAGCATTTCCCATGCAACGCTCAACCCTAATCCTTGGAGTATATATAGAGGCTGAAGATTGAAAGAAGCGGCTAGAAGAAGCATTCACATACGCAAGACATATTCAAAATATTCTAAGCTTTCTTTCATCTGAAATTCATTGAGTTTACTATTAGCTTTTTAGAAGCAAATCTCTTGTAAACATTTCTTTGATAAACAGTTTGTTTAGTTCCTTTAGGAGATCAAGGTTGATCGGATCCTAGAGAAGACTAAGAGAGTGAATCTTAGTGTGAGCTAAGTCAGTGTAATTGTTAGTCACTTGTAGGTTTCAAGTGCAGTTGTAACTCTTACCTGATTAGTGGATTGCCTTCATTCTAAGAAGGAAGAAATCACCTTAACGGGTGGACTGGAGTAGCTTGAGTGATTTATCAAGTGAACCAGGATAAAATCCTTGTGTGCTTCTCTATCTCTTATCTTTAGCACTTAAGTTCTCGAAAGATTTGTCAAAATCTTTAAGGTGGAAGTTT
>NC_080046.1:33815175-33874004 GCF_012489685.1 Lotus japonicus | reverse complement strand
TGGGAAATTCTGAAAACTGCACATGAAGGAACTACTCGAGTAAGGATGTCAAGACTTCAGATGCTTACTACTCAATTTGAAAAATCTGATGATGACTGAAGAAGAGACTATTTCAGAATTCCACATGCGTGTCCGTGACTTGTCTAATGCTTCATTTGCTTTGGAGAACCTATGTCAGATGAGAAGCTTGTAAGGAAAATTCTGAGATCTCTTCCTCAGAAGTTTGCTATGAAAGTCACTGCAATTGAGGAGGCTCAAGACATTGAGAACATGAAGGTTGATGAACTTATTGGCTCCTTGCAGACATTTGAGTTGAAACTGAGTGGAAAATCTGAGAAGAAGAATAAGAGTATTGCTTTTGTGTCTAACACTGATGAAGGTGATGATGAAGACTGTGAGGGTGAAAATTTTTCTGAGGCTCTGGCCATGCTAGCAAAAAATTCAACAGGGCTTTGAGGAAGATTGACAAAAGAACCAGACCTAATGCCCAGGACATGAAGTTCGATAACAAACCCAAGTTTTCAAACTCTCAGAGGAAGACCAAGGAAGAAGAAAGACCTGTTCAGAACAAAGGAGTTCAATGTCATGAATGTGAAGGATATGGTCACATCAGGTCTGAATGTGCCACTTATCTGAAAGAAGCAAAAGAAAGGTATGATGGTAACTTGGTCAGATGAAGACACTGAAGATGAGGAGGAGATATCTGCAAACAAAGTCAATGCTTTCTCTGGAACTATCTGTGAGTCTGAGACAAGTGATGAAGACATCTCTGATGAGGAATTGGCTGAAACTTACAAGCTGCTACACAACAAGTGGGAAGAAGCATGTAAACTTGTGAGAGAAAAGCAAAGTGAGATAGAGCAACTTGTGTCTCAGAATGAAAGGTTGAAAGAGCTCAGCACAAAACTGAAGGAGGATCTGGAGGAATGGCAAAGTAAGTTTAATAATGCTGATGTTATGGAAAAAGCTAACCTAATATTGATTAATGCAGGACTTCAAGAGGAAGTAACAATTCTGACAAGAAAACTTGAAGCCACTCATAAATCTGTTAGAATGCTAAACAGTGGTTCTGACATGCTTGATGAGATTCTGAAAGAAACTAGCAAGCAAGGAGGGAGTCTGAAGGGAATTGGTTTTGACTACAGAACAACGAACAAAGAAGGTCAAAAAGGATCAAAGAAGTTTGTGTCTGCTGCAAAACAAACTGAATTCAAGAAGCCCAGAAATTATCAGTTGTCAGATCCATTGCCTCGACATGTACCTCAACATGGGAAATCCCAGCTCAAGCTTGAGAAAATTGTACTTTGGAAGTGTCACTACTGTGGTAAGAATGGTCACATAAAGCCTTACTGTTACAGGTTATATGGCTATCCTCAGATGCACGATAAAAGGCTTGTTAAGATGAAGAAGGAATGGAAGCCCAAGGGTGAAGTCAGATGTCAGGTAGCCTACACGTCCTTCAGAGCATCATCAGAAGAAGATTGGTATTTTGATAGTGGCTGCTCAAAGCACATGACAGGAAACAAGAGCTTCTTGCAAGATATCAGAAGTCACTCCACTAACTATGTTACTTTTGGAGATGGAGCTAAAGGAAAGATCAAGGGGGTAGGAAAGCTTGTTAGCACAGAATCTCCTAACTTGAACAATGTGTTGCTTGTAAATGGCTTAACTGCCAACCTAATCAGCATAAGTCAACTGTGCGATCAAGGGTATGATGTGAAGTTCAATAAGATAGAATGTGTTGTGACCACTGATGATGAAAAAGTTGTGATGAGAGGAGTCAGATCAAAAGACAACTGTTACATGTGGACATCAGAAGAAAAAGCTCATGTTTCCAGATGTATGTTAACTAAAGAAGGTGAGGTGAATGTATGGCATCAAAGACTAGGACATCTCAACTACAGGAGCATGCAAAAAGTTATAGCTGATGAAGCAATAAGGGGATTGCCCAATCTGAGCTTGGGAGAAGGGAAGCTATGTGGAGAATGTCAGATTGGTAAGCAAACCAAGGTGTCTCACAAGATGATCCAGCATCAGACCACAACGAAGGTTCTGGAATTGCTTCACATGGATCTCATGGGTCCCATGCAAGTTGAAAGCTTGGGAGGAAAGAGGTATGTGTTTGTCTGTGTAGATGACTTTTCAAGGTATACATGGGTTGAATTTATGAGAGAAAAATCAGAGACATTTGAAATATTCAAGAACCTATGTTTGAGACTTCAGAATGAGAAGGACTGTGTGATTGTAAGAATCAGAAGTGATCATGGAAGGGAGTTTGAGAATTCAAAATTCTTGGAGTTCTGTGGAACAGAAGGTATTAGCCATGAATTTTCTGCCCCCATCACTCCACAGCAGAATGGAATTGTTGAACGGAAAAATAGAACTCTCCAGGAATCAGCCAGAGTAATGTTACATGCTAAGAAGATTCCACACCAGTTCTGGGCTGAAGCTATGAGTACTGCTTGTTACATACATAATAGAGTCACCATCAGGGCAGGGACATCCTCTACACAATATGAGCTATGGAAAGGTAGAAAGCCATCTGTAAAATACTTTCACATCTTTGGAAGTAAATGTTATATTCTTGCAGATCGTGATCCTAAGAGGAAGCTTGATCCTAGAAGTGATGAAGGAATTTTCATGGGGTATTCTATGAACAGCAAAGCTTATAGAGTTTTTAACTCTCGCACGAGGACCATGATGGAATCTGTGAATGTGACTGTGGATGATGAACCAAGCAAGAAGGAAGAAGCAGTTCTGAATGAAGATGATGATGGTACTGATGTTCCAGCCAATGCTCCAGCAACCGCCCTAGACAATGAGTCAGAAACAAGTGCTGATGAAAAGGAAGACAAAGATATCACATCAAACAAAGCTCCATCAATCAGGGTTCAGAAGAATCATCCTCAAGAAAACATTATTGGTAATCTTCAAGAAGGGGTGACTACCAGATCCAGAAGTATTATTGCTCACAGTTGTTTCATCTCTAAAATAGAACCCAAGAATGTTAATGAAGCTCTCACTGATGAATACTGGATAAATGCTATGCAAGAAGAGCTAGAGCAGTTCAGAAGAAATGAAGTGTGGGAGTTAGTGCCCAGACCTGAAGAAGTAAACATCATTGGCACCAAGTGGATCTTCAAGAACAAATCAGATGAAGCTGGAACAGTCACAAGGAATAAAGCAAGGCTTGTTGCTCAAGGATATACTCAGATAGAAGGAGTTGATTTTGATGAGACCTTTGCTCCAGTAGCTAGACTGGAATCTATAAGACTCTTGTTAGGTGTTGCTTGTCTCTTGAAGTTCAGACTTTATCAGATGGATGTGAAGAGTGCTTTTCTGAATGGCTATTTGAATGAAGAAGTTTATGTTGAACAGCCTAAAGGATTTACAGATCCACATCATCCAGATCATGTGTACAAGTTGAGGAAGGCCTTGTATGGTTTGAAGCAAGCACCTAGGGCTTGGTATGAAAGATTAACTGAGTTTCTCGTAAGCAATGGTTACTGCAAGGGAGGAATTGATAAAACTCTGTTTGTAAAGAATGACAAAGGAAAGCTCATGATAGCACAGATTTATGTGGATGACATTGTTTTTGGAGGAATGTCTAACTCAATGGTGGCACATTTCGTTCAACAAATGAAATCTGAATTTGAGATGAGCTTAGTTGGTGAACTGAATTATTTTCTAGGACTACAAGTCAAGCAAATGGAGGATTCCATGTTCATATCTCAGAGTAAGTATGCTAAAGGCCTAGTCAAGAAATTTGGTCTTGAAAAGGCTGGTCACAAGAGAACCCCTGCTGCTACACACATCAAGATGTCCAAAGATGAGCAAGGAGAAGATGTTGATCAAAGTCTCTATAGAAGCATGATTGGAAGCTTGCTGTATCTCACTGCCAGCAGACCAGATATCACCTTTGCAGTAGGTGTATGTGCAAGATATCAAGCAGCTCCTAAGGCTAGTCATCTGCTACAAGTCAAGAGAATTATCAAGTACATCAATGGCACGAGTGAATATGGTATTCTCTATACTCATGATACAAATTCTTCGTTAGTTGGTTTCTGTGATGCCGATTGGGCAGGCAGTGCAGATGATAGAAAAAGCACATCTGGTGGATGTTTCTTTCTAGGGAATAATCTGATTTCATGGTTTAGCAAGAAGCAGAATTGTGTCTCATTGTCTACAGCTGAAGCAGAATATATTGCAGCCGGAAGTAGTTGTACTCAACTCATGTGGATGAAGCAAATGTTGAAAGAGTATGATGTTGAGCAGGATGTCATGACATTGTACTGCGACAATCTCAGTGCAATCAATATTTCCAAGAATCCCATACAGCATAGCAGGACCAAGCATATTGACATTAGACATCATTTCATTAGAGACTTGGTGGAGGATAAAATTGTCAACTTGGAACATGTTACAACTGACAAGCAATTGGCTGATATTTTCACAAAACCCCTTGATGCACTTACATTTGAAAAATTAAGAGGAAATCTAGGGATTTGCCTTTTTGATGCATAGCAATTAGCGTGTCCATATGTGTCAACGGCTAGTTTATTTTTGTTCATCATTAACTGCCGTTGTGACATCAGCAGAGAGAAGGTTACTTCATGGTTCGCTTATCCTATAACTACCTTCAACGGTCAAATTGTGTTCTCTCAACCGCTTGTGCATCTATCTTTTTCAAGACTTATCATCGTTCATCTGAAAGTTGTGCTCATTATTCTGTACTCTGTTTGTATTTACTCTCGATTCATCATGTCTCAAAGCTCAGGAAGGAAGGAATCTGTCAAGGCTAAGATTGAGAGAACTGCAAAAGGAGTCAAGTGTATGGGTTTGAAGAGTGATACTTCTCAACCATCTTCTGTGTCCAAGAAAGTCTTCAAGAAGATGCGATCAAAAAACCCAACGTGTAAGGTCTACGAATCACAGGTCAAGAACAGCAAAGCCCCAATTGTTCCTAACGAAGAGGAGATCAATGATGAAGATTCTACTGTGCCTGATGTTGTACCTAATGTTGAGACATCCAGGTCTAAGGAAAGTTCTGCTCAAGAAAATTCTGGAAAGGATTCCACTTCTCATGAAGATTCAGGCAATGCTGCCCAGCCAGACATCTCTGTGTCATCCTCTTCAAAGGATGCTGATCCAAAGAATGGTAACTCTGAGGGTACCAATTCTGAAGAGCCAAACCAGGCTCCAGCCTCTGTTCAGAACATCTCTGATGATGCTTCTGATGATGTTCCTCTGACTGAGTCCTTTGCTGATAGTGTTGCTGCGAGGATGAAGAAGAAAAGAAGGGTTTCTTCTCCTGAAGTCACTCCTACTCCATCAAAGAAATCCAAGTCTTCACCTATAACCTACAAGTCCCGACAGGCTAGTGTGAAGAGTAAGGGAAAGCAAAAGGAAGACAAGACTCCCACTGAGAAGAAGAAGAGGAAGACTCCAGTTGACGTTGAAGACTCTGAATCAGATGTTGAAGTCGGTGTTCAGAACATTCGATCTTCTGAGAAAAAGAAGTTTTCTGGTAAGCGTATTCCTCAGAATGTTCCTGCCGTTCCTATTGATAGAGTGTCTTTTCACTTAGAAGAGAATGTTCAGAAGTGGAAGTTTGTTTGCAAGAGGAGAATGGCCAAGGAAAGGGAAGTTGGCTCTGATGTTCTTGAATGTAGAGATGTTATTGCACTTATTGAGAAAGCAGGTCTGATGAAGACTATTCAGAATGTTGGTAGGTGCTATGAGAGGCTTGTGAGAGAGTTCTTGGTAAATCTCTCTGTTGATGTGGGACGTCCTGATAGTGCAGAATTCAGGAAAGTCTATGTGAGAGCTGAATGTGTTGTGTTCTCACCTGCTGTGATCAATCAAGCACTTGGCAGAAGTGCTATTGCCTTTGTTGATGAAGAAGTGTCCATGGATGTTGTGGCCAAGGAACTTAGCGCTGGTTATGTGAAGAAGTGGCCTAGCAAGAAGCTGCTCTCTACTGGAAATCTGAGTGTGAAGTATGCTATTCTTAACAGGATTGGTGCTGTGAATTGGGTTCCTACTCAGCATACTTCTGGAGTTTATGCAACGCTTGCCAAATTAATCTATCGGATAGGCAAGTCTATTGATTTTGATTTTGGAACTTTTGTGTTTGAGCAGACATTGAAGCATGCTGATACTTGTGCTGTGAAGCTGCCTGTTTCGTTTACATCACTTCTTACTGAGATCATTCTGAAGCAACATCCTCAGATTCTCAGAGCTGATGATGTGGCTATGTCTTGTGGTGTTCCAATCACTTTGGATCAACGTTTGTTTATGGACCCACATGTTCTCGACATTGCCTTACCAACTAGCAAAACATCTGCGCCTACTGTGACTGCATCTGACACTAAGGCCATAATTGCTGAATTACTGGAAGTCTCCAAGGCTTTACAAGAAACAATCCGGGTGAGTACTGCCAGGAAGCTCAAAGTTGATGCGTTGCTACTCAAGTTACAAGAAGAAGAACGTTAAGATGTTGAACAAAGCGACGAGGAGGAAGGATCTGAAGCAAGTACAGAGAGAAGTGCCGAAGGTTCCAAGGAAAAGTCCGGTTCTGAAGCATAGTTTGCTTTGATTTTGATCTTGTCTTTTGTTTTGGATGCACCCTTTGCAAATTTGTGCTAAAAAGGGGGAGTAGTTTTAAGTTTCAGATCAGAAGAAATTTGTTTTTGAGCAGTTTTGTGGTTCAGAAGTTGTTTATGTTCAGAAGTTTGAGGTTCAGAAGTTGGTTCTGTTCAGATGTTTCAGTTCAGAAGATGTTTTAGTTCAGAAGATGTTTTAGATCAGAAGTTTGTTTTTGTTCAGAAGTTTGTTCTGTTCAGATGTTCGCAGATCAGAAGATGTTTTTGTTCAGAAGTTTGTTCTGTTCAGATGTTCGCAGATCAGAAGATGTTTTAGTTCAGAAGATGTTTTAGTTCAGAAGATGTTTTAGATCAGAAGATGTTTTAGATCAGAAGTTTGTTTTTGTTCAGAAGTTTGTTTTGTTCAGATGTTCGCAGATCAGAAGTTGTTTTTGTTCAGATGTTCGCTGATCAGAAGTTTGTTTTGGTTCAGATGTTCATGTTCTCAGAAGTTGTGAGAAGTTGCTTCTGTTTCTACTGTGCTATGTGTGTTCTGATAGTGTTAGCTCTGGTCTGAAGACAAGTTCAAGACGATGGCTATGTTTGTTTCTGAAATGTTGCCTCTGATGAGCAGTACTTCTGATGGTAGTATTTCTGATACGATGATGTTCAAACTGATTCATTTTGATGTTATCATGTGCTAAGGCTGATTGTACCTCTGGTTGTGTGTTTGTGCTGCTAAAGTGTTTTGTTCCGACTATGCCTTCTGAAGTATGATAGTGGGTTGTGTAGATGCGTTTGTTTGAGGGGGAGTTCTGACTAAGGGGGAGAGTTTTTTCTCTAGGTTTTATCCTCTCTGATTGTGAGTTGTTTTAGACAAAATTTGACAAAGGGGGAGATTGTTGGAACATGTTGCCTTGCATTTTGTCAAAACAACTGATTGTCGAAGCAGATGCCGTGGCATCTGACCTCGTGAAGCTAGGACATCAGTCCTCAGCTTGTGTTTCTGTTATGGGCCTTCTGAAGATTTGCTGAAGATATGTTTTTGAGTTACTTGAGGAGCAAGTAACTATTCCAAAAGGGTTTTAGTTGTTGGGTTGTTATTTGTTGAACCAATCTTTGTTAAAAGATTGATTTCTATCTTTACTTGTGCAATAAGAAACCGAATCTATCAAGATTGCGTTTTCAAATTGCTGTTATTGGAATCTGTTTCTTCAGCCCGTGCTAACCCTAAAGCCCATGCTACCGCTGCTGAAGTCTATAAAAGGATGAAGACCTAAAACGTGAAGATCACCGAAGCTGAAAGAGAGATTAAGAGTTTTAGGATTTGTTATTGTGCTTCGTCCTGTGTTAGTTGTGAATCTGTCTTTGCTCACTGATTCTATAAAGCAAAGAGAGGTTCTGTGTTGTTTGATTGCGTTCAAACTTTACTTGTTCATTGTGTTCACCAATCACTGTGGCAGTGATTGAGAGAAAGTGAGAGGGGCTCTCATACTTAGGTTGGGATTCTAAGTAGAAATACACTGGGTAGATTAGGAAGTGAACTATGAACTGAGTCGTTCATGAGTGTCTGTAATTCCTGAATCTTGAGATAGTGGATTTCCTTTCTTTGGGTGCAAACCCTCCAGACGTAGGTGAAAGTTTTCACTGAACTGGGTGAACAACTTCTGAGTGTTATTGTTTTGTTGTTAAGTTCTGTTTTATTGTTAAGCGATTGTCGAACCTCTTGTCTTAGCATCGTGCAGGACAATCGTATCAGAGGGAACCTGAATTACAACAAGGAATAAGGACATAAGTCGAGTTTTAATTCGAATAGTGACTAAGTAGAAGTTTGATTACTTGGTGTGTGTAAAAATAGTTACGAAGTTAGAGGTGTTTTAATGGACTAGCGGTTTCCAAGGGGGAGGATTCGTCTAGAAGTTATCGAACGAACAAGTGGAGTTTTAGACTGTAGATAAAGATCACGAGGACAAGTTGAGTATCTACTTTGAGATGACAGAGAGGCACTGAGTTTAAGAAGAATTCCGGACGACCGAAAGTAAAGAAGTAAGTGGCTAAGATTGTGCGACTTCACGGAATGCCAACCGGTATCATTTCAAGAAGAGATCCGACGCAAGTGATCGAGCCAGACGACATGAAGTTGAATGATGGTTTGTCTTTTGAGACACCGACAGTTAGCAGTGGGGATAGAAGAGTGAAACAGTTAAGGGGAAAACAACTTGCTTAAGTAAAGGTTATGAGGAACAATGACACGGGCAATGCTACAGGGGAATTGGAAGACCAGATCAAGGAACTGTATTCCGGACTTTTCTCAGAACTCTGAGTTTCGAGGACGAAACTTTCTTTTTGGAGGGGAGTATTGTAAGACCCGGATTTTCGGAACAAGTTAATTTCCGACTCACGCGTGGAATCAGTGTAAGCGTGACAGGAGTTTGATATTTGAGAAAGATTAATGAAGAAGAAAGTTCAGGAATTGCTCGAGGAATGTGGCGTTGTTTCTTTCGGAGCTAGTGCGAGTCGTCTGCACACCTGCCTTATGGCGAGCATGTCCAGAATAGGCTATTTCGCTCTTAAAGCAACGTTTTAAGTGAGATTTCGAACTCTTGGAAAATTTAAAGTTTCTCTTTATTTTTCCATCGACCAGCGTTTCATTTCGGAACTCTGGACTGTACGCACGATAGGTTTAACTTTTCGGATGTCCGCCGACGCTAATTTCTTTGCTTCGAAAACTTAGTTTTGAGCGAAGGATGAAGACTTTTTCTATTCTGGACATCTAACGAAGATTCCATCCGCGTTGCCAGACTTGTTTCGACATTTCCAATCTTTCTTCTGTTGGAAGTTTTGTCGTCTGAGCATCACAGCAAAAAGTAGTTTTTCGGGACAGACTAACTTACACCGCTTTTGGCGTTTTGGATATCGTTTTTCCCAAATCTTAGATATTTGTTTTGAGTTCTGGAATTCTGACGCCAGAATCTCTCTTAGAATTCCACGGTGATCGTGCTGCAAAAATCGGAATCGCGAAATTTTCATTTTCCCGCGATTTCGCCTGCCTATAAATAGCTCAAAAAGCAAAAATTCCTTCATTTTCTTCCTTTTGTGGCTGAATTTCGTGGAGAGCAAGGGGGGAGGAGATTTTCGCGAAAACTTGACCAATCTTCGTGCAGTTCGTCCCTACTTCTAGGTATCGAGGTAACTAACACGATACCTACCTCTGATTGTTGTTTCTGTTGCGTTTCTGAAGTCGTTTCTGTGCTCACAGTTTTGAGCTTTTTCTAAAATGGTCCGATTTCTTCGATTTCTTGGTTGGGTTATGTTCCTTACGTTCCCCTGAGTCTAAAACCTCTGTCAGTAAACGCTGATTGTAATCTAGTTGTCCAGGATCTGAAAAACTGTTTCAAAACCCTTTTTGTCTCACATTTCGAAACTTTATTGTCGAAAAGACTTAATCTGACTTCGTGCCTTTAGGATTTGTTGTCACGGATGTCATGAGGATCATTGCTGTCAAATTTGTTTTCAGAACTGATAACTTTGAAGTTTTGAGCCTTTATTTTGGACCAAAATGCCCCTGGATAGTCGTATTTCGGCCCGATTGTCCGAAAATTGTTCTGACAGTTTCTTTGCCTTAGTTTTACCCTAAAACTACCTTGTGAATTGATTTGATCAAAGAAAAAGAGCCGAAGCCCTTTTTCCTTTGAGGCCGTGGACTATTTCCTTTAGGGGGGGAGTTTTTCGGTTTCGAAAACTTGTCTTTTCGTACCTGATTGTCCTATTCTGAAGCTTTAATGCTTTGTCTATCGTTTATGTATTGTTTTGCGATCGAACTAATCGATTTTGTTTGGTTTCTGCTTTGTTTTTCTCCGAGGTTCAGTTGAGGGAACTTTGGAAGACTCAGAGCAATTGTTTGAGGAGAACTTTGTTTGCGAAGCTGGAACAGCTCGAGGTTAGGGCAACTTACCATATCAGCTATGATTGCATGATAGGCGTCGATAAATTCGACTTATGCTTTATCTGATGTTGTTTATGATGTTGAGTTGATGTTATGATACTTTTCCATAACTTGTGATGTTGTGCTTTTGTTGGATTGTGCGTTTTGACGCGACTTCGGAGTGGAGATTCATTGATCTGGTGATCTTTGATATTTTGGGTTGGATGAGCAACCCTAGGCAAGTCCAAATGAGGGGTTTGAGACCTAGCCTGGTTGGTATTTGTTGGTTTACTTAGACTTTCCCCGGGAAACTTCTTTTGGGTGGTTGGTTTTCGGAAAACGTAGAAGGATTAGAATTTCAAAAACTAAAGACTTGGGAAACCTAGATTTTGAGAAATAAACTCATAACCTGACTAATCTGAATTGAAATCATTTTTATTAACGTTTAAGTATAGGAAAACTGAAGGGGAAAATATTTACGAAAGACGGGGAAAAGTCGACCTTTGTTGTGAGTTATTGGAATTGGGGAAAGCCACTAAGGTGAGCTATGGTGATGATTGAAAGTCACCGAGTACTTTACGTACTCTTGTTGATGGGGTTGTGTTGTATTGACCGACACTAATCCCTTGGGTTCTCTTGTTGTTGGAGCGGTGTTGTATTGACCGACACTTAGCGCTCTTGTTGTTTGGGCTGTGTTGTATTGACCGACACTAGACCCTTGTGTATTCTTGTTGGTGGAGCTGTGTTGTATTGACCGACACTTACTCCGAGTTGTGTTGTATTGACCGACACTAACTCATGGGTTTGTTGAGATTGGGTTGTGAGCTAAACACTTTCGTGGTAAGGGCGATTCGTTGTTTGGCTAACCACGTTGCATTCAATCGGGTGAATAACGGGAATGGTTCACCTGTGCATATCATGGTGAATAACGGGAATGGTTCACCTTGCATAAATGATGAATAACGGGAATGGTTCATCATATGGTGAATAACGGGAATGGTTCACCAAGGATGAATAACGGGAATGGTTCATCCAGGATGGATTTCATCCAGGATGGATAACGGGAATGGTCCATCCATAGTGAAGAACGGGAATGCTTCACTTGTGGCGAACGGGAACGCGTCACAAATCCGGATTCATATTGTGCATTTCACGCATACATTCATGCTGACTGAGACTGTGTGCTGTTTGTTTATTGAAGCAATGTTAGAGCCATAACATGCTAGGATTACTTATATGCTTATATAACAACTTATATATATACCCTGTCACATGTTGAGTGTATATGTACTTATTGCTGTGAGTTGACCCTAGCGCCTTGGCTTTGTTTGTATGTTTGTGTTTGGGCGGTCGGCCTGCTGCCCGATGTCGATGGCCGACTGGTTCTCGGTGGTCTCTCCCTCGGGGGGGGATCAGATATGAGCTGCAGGATCGGGATGCCCCACCGCTTGGGTGATCGATGTTGCTGGTCACCGGGCGACGTATCGGGGAAGGGTCATGGAGGACCGGACTGACGAGCGTGGACGTCTGACGAAAGGAGTTCTATGGCGCATGGAGTTGAGCTTCAACTTGCCGACTTCAGATCGTTGTGGGTTTGGCACTGGGAGGTTAGGTTTGGGCAGGCGTCATGTTTTGTGTAGAGCTCTGATTCGTTTTGCTTTTGGGATCGGGTAGGTTTCCGACGCATGACTTTTCGTGTGGTTCTCTTACTGAGGGATCACAGTGAGTCAGTTGGACCATAGGGGTCTTTGCTTAGGCCATATTGAGGCCGACTTTCTCCTAGTGGTTTGTAATTATAATTTTCTCACTTACACTTCTGGGTCTGTATATATTTGCCTACGGGCACACTGCTTTGGAGTCACTGCGAGTGCGCGTGACATGGAGTGCAGCTGAGGCTGTACATGTATATATGTTGTATATCGGTTAGTTTAGTAGTTGGGTTTTGTTTTTATTTCTTTATTGCTTTTATTAAAAGGAAACAATCAAAAAAAAAATTACCTGTTTTCCGCGTAAAGATTATTTTTGGTTACTAAAGTGACACCTGGAAATCGGGGTGTTACAAGAACCAGGTCGAGGGACTCCGTAAGGACCTTAGTGCCAAGGAGACCGTTATTGCTTCCCAGGAAGAAAACCTTGCTGCCAAAGATAAGGAGATTGCCGATCTGCGCGAGAGGCTGGCAGCCAAAGGTAAGTTACTTGCTGAGGCCCAGTCAGATTTGGAATCGAAATGCAAACTTTTGGCCGAGAAGGATGCCCAGGCCATCGCCCTGGAAGAGCAGATAAGGAGAGAAGCTGCTTTCGCGACAGCCAACGAACGTATCTGCGGCTTCCTAATTTGCAAAGCTAAGGTCAAGCACCTCCATCCGAATGTTGACATTGAACCCCTGGGAGTTTTTAAGAAGGTCACACCCACCGGTCTGGTGGGTCGGGAAGATCCGCCGGAAGTTGCTCTCGTTGACCTTGGAGACGCTGTGGAATAAGAGAGTAAAATGCAATCTTAACTTGTTTGAAGTAATTGTAACGCCTTGTACTTTTAATTTCATTTAAACTTTTTGTCTGTACTTTACTTTCAAGTTTAATCAATTCAGCTTTATTTCTTTACGTTTTATGTTTGTTTTAGCGCTTTTCTGGAGTTTTTCTTTTCTCTCACCGCCCCCCATAGTTTCCCTTTTTCTGAATTACGTCCGACGACATTGATGGTGTGCTTTGTTTAACTAGGACTTCTGCTCAATTTTTGAATTGAGGCTTTCGTCACACCAATATTTCCCGTAAGAGCAGGTGTGGCCTCTCCGATTTTGCCTCGGCGAGGACTTATTATTGCTAGGGACCCAATGACCATACAGGTTTACCCAGAATTATGCCTAGTTATGTTTGCGCGCCCATATTTCGGGGGGATTTTGGGATAAGAAGCTTATCCGCACACATCGCCAACGAGTGACGGCGAGCTGCGTCGGCTTTTCCGGAGCGATCCCCAGACATCAAGGTCGTGTTGGGATCGCCACCTTCAGGGAATTTTTCCGACCTAGCTCTCGCCGCAATTCAGTGTGATTGAAATTGCTGGATACAATTTTTGTATTTTCAATCAGACGTGATAGTCAACAAACTCCCGAGATGGAGAACAAGAACGTGTCTTTGTTTTTACCATTCAGGAGGAGCATTTATTTTTACCATTCAAGGCGCGCTTGGCTGATCGTCCTCGTGCCGAAACCAGCTCCTTGTCAGTCCCTTAGCTGTAATAGTATTTTAGGCTCTCCGCGTTCCAGGAACGGGGGACTCTCCTTCCGTCCAAGCTTTCTAAGTGATAAGCTCCCTTACCTAAGGCCTTCAAAATTCTGTAGGGGCCTTCCCAGATTGGACTCAGCTTATTCCCAGTGTTCCCGGTTCGCTTCTTTAGCACGAGGTCCCCCTCCTGCATTGCCCTCGGTCGCACCTTCGAGTCATACTTTGCCGCAGCTCGCTGTTTCATTGCTGCCTCTCTGATGCGAGCCTCATCATGTGTTTCTGACAACAAATCTAACTCTATCGCCATGTTGGCAGAGTTCTCGCCCTCAAAACGCGGCGTTGTTTGCCACGAGCTGCTGTCTATTTCTACGAGCAACATGGCGTCCGCCCCGTAGGCCATCCTGAATGGAGTTTCCCCAGTGGTTGAGTGTTGCGTTGTATTGTAGGACCAGATTACAACTGGGAGTTCATCCAACCCGTAAAATTACCTTGTTCGCCGACTCCGCTTGCCCGTTAGTTTGAGGATGTTCTACTGAAGAGAATCTTCTTTGGATACCCATCTCTTCGCAGAATTCTTTCGTTTGGTTACTTGCAAACTGCGTCCCGTTATCTGAAACGATCGCCCTTGGTACCCCGAATCGGCATACAATTATTTTCTAGTAAAACCTACGATCTTGGCTGCTGTAATGCTTGCGAGGGGCTCTGCTTCCACCTATTTGGTGAAGTAATCCACCGCTACGAGGATGAACTTCATTTGTGACCTGGCGGCGGGGAAAGGCCCAACGAGGTCAACTCCCCACATGGCGAAGGGCCATGGGGAGCTAATCGTGGCTAACTGTTCCGCCGGGGCCCTGGGCAAGTCTGCAAACAGTTGACATTTTTCACGAATTCTGCACAGTCTTTTCTTATTGTAGGCCAATAAAAGCCTGCTCTGAGGACTTTGCTAGCCAGAGACCTTCCCCCGATGTGACAAGCACAAACCCCCCCGTGAACCTCCGCCATGACAGCCTCGTATTTCCCGGGCGGGAGACATCTCAGGAGTGGCGAACTAAATCCTCGCCGAAAGAGTATCCCATCAAGTAGAGTGTAGTGCCCTGCCTTTCTTCTTTGTTCCTTCGAGTATTCTACCACCTCGCTTGGCTCACCCGCCAAGATGTCTACGATGGGGTCCATCCAGGTTTCTTGGCGGCCAACAGAGGCTACTAACTCTCCTTCAATGCTAGGATTAGCGAGCGTCTCCTGGATCACGCTCCTGTTGTTCCCAAGCTTTCGAGTGCTGGCTAATCTTTCCAGGGCGTCCGCCCTTTGGTTCTGCGCCCTTAGCACGTACTCAACTATCACCTTCTGTAGTCGACCCATTAGCAGTCGCACGCGCTCTAGATATTTCATCAAGGCCGACTCTTTCACCTGGAATTCCCCATTCACCTGGTTTGCTACTAGCAACGAGTCCGTCCTAACAAACTATCAATCTGTACCTCAATTGCTAGCTTCAGCCCGGCGATCAGGGCCTCATACTCTCCAGGCCCTTCTAGTGTGACCCCTGCTCCACTTCCATTGTCATTTGATGACCCGTCGACGAACAATATCCATTGCGTGCTCACCTTCTCACCGCCTTCCAGCGTCAATTCTACCACAAAATCGGCCAAAGTTTGCGCACCGACCTTCCCCCTTTTGTCGTATTGTAAACCATATTCTGACAATTCGACCGACCAAGCGACAAGTCTTCCGGACAAATCTGGTTTCTGCAACACCTGTCTCAAAGGAAGGTCAGTTCTTATTTTTACCTGAAAGCTTTGAAAGTAGGGTCTTAGGCGTCGGACGGTAACGAGGACGACGGCGAGCGCCGCCTTCTCTATCTTCTGATACCTAATTTCCGCCCCTTGGAGTGTATGGCTTACGAAGTAAATTATTTTTTGTTCTCCGTTTACCTCCTGAAGAATTACAGAGCTGATTGCATGATCACTGACAGAAAAATATAAGTGCAAAGGGAGGCCTTGGGTAGGCTTTGACAGCACGAGTGGCGCGGACAACATTTCTTTTAGGCGCTTAAAGGCTTCTTCGCATTCTGAATTCCACTCAAACGCCGTATTCTTCTTTAGGCACTTGAAGAATGGGGCTGATTTGTCGCCCGAATGAGGGAGAAACCTGGACAGGGCTACGATCCGTCCTGTCAGGCGCTGCACTTCTTTTACACTGCTTGGGCTTTTCATTTCTTGGATTGCTTTACACTTATCTAGATTGATCTCAATCCCTCTGGACTTAATCATGAAGCCTAAAAACTTCCCGCCCTGTATACCAAAAGAACACTTCTCCGGATTGAGCCTCATATTATGCTTTCGGAGCCTACCAAAAGCTTCCGTCAAATCCTCATGATGGCTTGATCCTAAAACTGATTTCACGATCATATCATCGACATATACTTCCATGTTCCTCCCCACTTGGCCTTCAAATACCCTGTCCATCAACCGTTGATACGTCACCCCCGCATTCTTCAGCCCAAAGGGCATAGTTTGATAATAGTAGTTTACCCTAGCGGTCATGAAGGCCGTTTTGTCTTCATCTGACGGGTGCATCTTGATTTGGTGATATCCTGAATAGGCATCCATCAGACTCAGCAGCTCATTTCCCGACGCTCCATCCACTAGCTTGTCTATGCTCGGTAATGGGTAAGAATCTTTCGGACACGCCTTATTCAGGTCTGTGTAGTCGACACACATCCGCCATTTTTCGTTCGCCTTCTTTACCATTACTACATTTGCCAGCCAAGTAGGATACTTAATTTCTTGGATGAAATCTGCCGCTAGCAATGGACAATGGGGATCTTTACCTAAAGTTGCGGAGCGAAGTCTGCATTTCTTGGTAGTTCTTCTCCTAGTCTCGGACTCAGATAAAAGAAAAACAAGAGACACCTTACAGCACAAAGTAACAGAAAGAAAGGAAAAAAAACTAAATCAATGAAGCAAACAAACTTGGCAAAACACGCTGCCAGCAAACGCATAAACCAGCCAAATAACCCAACATGATATATACCATTGCACAAACAGGATTACAATGATTGAATGCAAACCATCGGATTATTAAGCCATTCAAACCAAGAGTAAGAGAAACCCTTCCTCCTCACTTTTATCCACTGCCCAGCCCTCCATTTTAATTAGCTCCAAAGCTTGCGCTACATCCTTCTGACCACCCCTGAATACTCTCTCATTTCTAATCAACTAGAGAGACCATACCCCAACAATCTATATTGTGGCAAGAAGTTGATTCTGACTTTTATTCCAGCCCACCAAAAACTGAAGAAAATGAAGCCTTGATCAATCTAGAAATACATGTATAACTATCACCAAACAATGCAAACATCTTGAGACATATTTTTTCTTTTTTTATCTCTGTTTTATAGTTAGGAGCCTATCTAGCGGAGGGTTGGCAAGGACTACGACCCCCAATTTTTTTTCTCGCCTAGTGTTTTTTTAGGTAGAAATTAATATTACTCTCTATCTCTTTCTACAACTTTTCCTATTGCCATCCTCCACAAACTTGTAGAATGATTTTTTTTTTCAGTAATTTATTTGCAACTATTTGAATTAAATAAGATATTTAATGTTGAGGCGGTGTAACTTCTTATACTTAGTTCAGCTTTAGATCCACATGAAAATTTAAATCATTCGACGCTAAGAAAATACGTAAGCTAGTTGAGAAACTTCATGGAGATGATTTTTTCGAGCTAGAAAAAAGGAATTTACCATTTCAAGTAAGACATTGTCTTTCAAATGTTTCCCGTAATTTTAATTTAGAAAAATTGTTTAGTTTATCCGAGTTTTAGCAGGGGTTAGTTGAAACTAGAACAGTAGTAATGGTCCCACTTGTTGATCCCACATAGCGAGCTTTTTATGCAATAAAAGTCGTTAAGACTCGATTTCGCAACAAGATCGAAGATGACTTTATGAGAACTTTGTTAGTTGTATATATTGAGATAAATTGTTGAAATTGAATGTTCACTGTTGATATAACAATATAGATAAATTTAGTACTGTGAAAGAATGAAAAGATTCAATGAAAGTTTTTTATTTATTTGTTTCGGACCCTCAAAAAAATCTTGGATACGCTCGTACTTACAATCACATCACATCATATATCACACCTATGACTTATAACTCTGTAGTGGTCTACTACACCCATTAGGTGCACACTGTTTATCTTTATTGAATTTTGAATTTAATACTTGTTATTACAATTGGATGTTTATTTATTCGTGCTAATCTTTTTAGTTAATTAGATTCTTTTTTTCAGTCTTTGATAGATGGCCTCATCTGTTTCGGAAAACAGTTGCATGTCCCTCTCAACATATGTCTTTTCCAAGATTGATATACACTTATTAAATTTACAAAAAAAAAACTTTAAATGAGCGGGAAACACTAAAAAACATATAGATTAATTAAATTCATCGGTTAATATATAAAAAATAAAAAATAGATTTGAAATCTTTCATGACCAAACAAAATTGAATTGAAATGGGTCGGGATCTCTGATGCGGTTGGAGATAGAACTTCAGAAGGAGTATGATGATATATTACTTCAGGAGGAACTCCCTTGGTATCAGAAATCGAGGAAGAACTGGGTGATGTTTGGGGATCGAAATACCCGTTTCTTTCACACTCAAACCATTGTGCGACGCAAAAGAAACAAAATACATGGGCTGCTTATGCGTGATGTGTAACATCCCACACTCTAACCAATCAGGTGATGACCGTTAGTCGACAAATCAACCCTAGAACTAGGAATCGACTAGGATTAGGACTCTAACTAAGCATGAGGTAGTATAAATATCTATATATATATGTGTGTGTGTGTGTGTGTGTGTGTTTGTGTGTGTGTGTGTGTGTGTGTGTGTGTGTGTGTGATGCGTCTATGTGTGTGTGCTTGTGTGTATACCTATGTTTTATTTTCTATACACGTTTTTTGATGCGACGATAAAACATCGGTGTGACGATTAGATCGACTCGACAATTGAAAGTACCAAAGACATGGTCGTCACGACTCCCATTTAATTGAGTAACTCGAGTAGATGAGGATAGGAAACTACTCTGATCGAATCTCTTGACGGTAGTAACACACTGTCTCAGATCGATCGATAGTCGGACCAACGAACCAAACCCTAGTATACAATATGTGTTAGTATTAGGCATTCAGAGGGGAAATACACTGCTAGAGAACCCTTAGTAATCAGAAATGATGAAGCATAGTAGCCAATTCGTCCTGACTTGAAGACAGAATAAAATAATTGACCAAGCTCCGAAGATTAAAAGCTCTGATGTGGACTCTGAACGATCCAAGCTCTGAAGTTCTGAAGACCAGATGTTCTGAGGAACGGTCCAGAAGCTGAAGACTTGGAAGCTCTGAAGTCCAAGAGTAAGCTGGCTCTCAAGACCAGAAGCACTTCATGCTCTGAAGGCCAGATGTTCTGATGAACGGTCCAGAAGCAGAAGTTCTGAAGGTTAGAGGATCCAAGCTTCCTTCTGACTCTGATCACACAAGCTTCACAAGTTCCAACATGAAGCGGCGCCCAAGATCAAGAGTCAACTAGGCTAAGGCAATGTCACTGTCATTCATACAAAAGCTAATGTACTATTCTGACTGTCTTACCTACGACGTTCAGCCATAGCAGGCTCTGGAAATTCCAGAACTGCCCTCCAACAGACAGATTCATCCAACAGATACAAATTCTAAACCTTGGAGTATTTAAAGGCTGAAGACAGAAGAAATCAGCTAAGAAACTTTGTGCATACACGTGAAATACTTTCAGCGAATACCTTAGCAATATTTCTTCATTGTTCTTATTGTGTTTACGTCTGCTTGTTTAGAAGCATCTCTTTGTAAACCAAACTCTTTCACAAACTTTGTTTGTAGTTCCTTGAGAGACCAGGGAGCTCAGAATTCTTGAGAAGACTAAGGCAAGGTTGTCTTAGTGCTGCTAGTTCATGGTATTGTTAGTCACTGAGCATGTTGCTAATGTAGTTGTTACAATCATTGAATAGTGAATTGAATTCATTCTAAGAAGGAAGAAATCACCTTAACGGGTGGACTGGATTAGCTTGAGTGATTTATCAAGTGAACCAGGATAAAATCATTGTGTGCTTTTCTCTTTCCCTTATCTCTTGCACCTTGTGATCTTTAGTCCGAAAAGATTATCCTTAATCTTAGAGGGAAATTTCTAAAAGCTAAAAACCCTATTCAACCCCCCCCCTTTCTAGTGTTTTTCATACCTTCAAAGGCCAAGAAACTCTCGAATCCTCTCAGCTCCATAATCGATGACATCACCTCTGAACCAAGATGAGAAAGTCGGGGGATCCGGTTTGTTATCTGTAAGGCCCGAGTTTTTAAGTTCATGCTAAGTGAATAAACTTCTTATTCACGATTAGGGTTGATGTAATGTGAAGGGAAACCTGAACGAAAGTTTATTAAATGAAATATATTTATGAAGGAGAAAGTTCAGGAAAAGTTCAAGGATTGCATTATGATCGATAAAAGTTATAGCACGAACGTTTTACGCTTAACCTAGGTCAGAAACCCTAGTATATAGCTAATTTTCACTTTTAGGCACGATGGAAGTTAATTCCAAAAATCTTCAGAGAAATGTTAGAACTTCTCTTTTTCCATATATCACAATCGTTTCGAGGCGAAACTCTAGAATCTACGAACGTCCGATTCCAATCATTGGAAGTTTGCCGAAACCGAAACCCTGGTATTTCGAAACCCTAGAATTTCTCGACAATGAAGACTTTTTCTATTCAGAGCTTCAAATGAATATTCCACACGCGTACACCCATTTCTCTTGATGATTTCAATCTTTCTTCCGAAGGAAGTTTTCTATTCCGACATTCGGTGCAAAAAGCAACTTATCGGGTAAAATAGTTTTACACCGACTATGCATTTGTTGCCAAAAATATAAGGAGACCTCATTTTAGTTTTGGAATTCTTTCGCCAAAACATATCTTAGAATTCATGAAGAATGACGCCGGAAAAATCAGATTCGCGAAACTTTCATTTCGCCGCGAATTTCCATCTTCTACATATAGCAAGAAAGGTGAGAAAATTTACAAGAACTCCTCCATTTCTCTCCCAAACCCGCGAGCTCCATTGAAGAGGAAGGAAGAAGAGTTTTTCTTCATCTCTTGCTTGATCGTCGATTAATCAGTTGCTGCTTCAAGGTTTCGAGGTATAGTCGCTAATCCTTACCTCTGATCGCTTTTTCCATAGCTTTTCTGTAGAGTTTTCTGAGCGGATAGTTTATGGGTTTTTGCAAAACTATCCTGAATCTTTCATTTCTGATTCTAAACCTCTTCTATATGTGCCCAAGATCACTTCTGCCGGATTAGATTTTCCGTTATGTCGCCGGAATTCCGCCGGAATCAATTTTAGCCTTAAATATCCATTTTTAGAGTTTTTGAGGTAAAGCTTCAACCTTTAGGCTAAAAACTATCGCCTTAGCTTAGTGTTAGTAGGATTAGTTGTCATAAACGTCGTTAGTAACGTCCCTGCAAAATTTGGTTTTTGGGATTTCAGTTTTGAAATTTCTAAGTTAAAAATCATGACCAAAATACCCCTGCGACAGTTTTTGATCCGATAATTTTTCCGAGTTCAGAATACCCTTAGTTACGGCTAATGAAAACATAGGAACCAAGTTTGATCGAAGAAAAATCGAGCCCCACAATTGTGAAAAGTGGCCGAGCCCTATAGGGGAGGAGGGGGAAAATTCCTTTTCCGAAAACTTGTCTTTTCGCGCTAGATTATCGTACCTCGGAGTATGTATTGCTTCGTGTAACCTTAGTAAGTATCGATAGCTTACTTTTCGATAGATTTTGATAGTATTTCTGTGACTTTGCTTTAAAGGAACTTTTGAGGAATTTCCTGAGGAGCAACGCTTTGCTTGTGAGGAAGAGTTAGAAGATAATCCTGGAGAATCTGCAGGTGAGGGCTTCTCACTGAATCTCTAGTTAATGCTTAGGGTCGATGTTTTGACATTGTTTACTGTTTATGCACAGGAATTGTGTGTGATTGGAAAATGTTTTCTGAGGCTTCGGCTGACAATGTAGATGATTCATCTACTGAATGTTTTTGAGATTGTCTTACATGCTATGTGCTATGTGGGTAATCTAGGATGTGTGGTGCATGCTTTATATGCTAAGTGCTAAGTGTTTATGATGCGATTTATTGATATATGACATGTTGTTGATTGTGATGATTTAAATATGCTCTGTACTGGAATCTGAGATTCTGAATGGTGAGAATAGCGGGCAGGTCATGCCGATTTTATTTTGAGAGTTTGGAGAAAGTTTGATAGGACGAACGAGGTTCGGGCCTTAATTTTTGTTTAGTGGATCGAGACCTCTGGAAGCGACTTGGGATTGGGAGATCCTGCAAATGTCTAAGACTTGCGATAAGACAAAAGGGAATCTATTTTATAAAGAAAATTCATAAGACCTTAAATAACCTCAAAATCTTTAAGTAATGATAACAACCTCGAAGGAAGGCATTGGAAGTCAAATCATAGTTTTGGAAAAGCGAGGAGTGTCGTCGGATCCAAGTGTTGAGGAGTTTGGTAAGTTCTGAGTATGTTGGTACTCCTTCGCTCGTTGAGCAGTTTGATAGCCATCCAAGGGATGAGCCGAGAAGCTTCACTGAGGCGTGAGACCTTGTGAATGCGGGATACTCCACTGAGGCGTGAGACCTTGTGGAAAGCATGGAACTCCACTGAGGCGTGAGACCTTGTGAGAGCATGAAACTTCACTGAAGCGTGAGACTTCGTGAGAGCATTGGTGACCCGAAGAGTCATCGTGAGTGGTTGCACCCATGCATATACGCGATGAAGTGCCAAGCAGAGTACTTCGGTATAGCAGGAAGTAACGATCAGCCATGCAGAGTTGGATCGGTCCTGACTATACCTGGCACAACAGGAGGTAACGATCATCCATGTAGAGTTGTATCGTGCCTGTTGATGTTCGGCATAGCAAGCAGAAATGGTCAAACCATGTAGAGTTTGTACCGTCTTGACTATAGCCAAAGGTGATAAGCGACGCCCGAGCAGAAATGGTTAAACACGAGGCTAGTGTTACGACCGTCTCGAGGTGCCCAGCCTATAAGTGGCAATACCTTTGGTTTGTCCCGTCGCCAAGCAGAGTGACGTTGTTGTTTTGTTCCGTCGCCAAGCAGAGTGACGTTGTTGTTTTGTTGCGTCGCCAAGCAGAGTGACGTTGTTGTTTTGTTTCGTCGCCAAGCAGAGTGACGTTGTTGTTTTGTTCCGTCGCCAAGCAGAGTGACGTTGTTGTTTTGTTTCCGTCGCCAAGCAGAGTGACGTTATTCGGGTTTTATGCTGATCTGACTACATGATGATGTTGGAGTAAGAGGCATCACGGGCCGAAATGGTCCCACCGTGGCTGGTGTTAGGACTGATCCGATGATGTCCATCCGTTCCGGATTGCATATTGGTTGACTGGGTTAACCTGCATATCATTTCATGCAACATGCATACTGACATAGTTGATGAGTGTGTTTGATACTTGTTAGTTCTACTTGATGCATGTTAACTGTGATTTACAGTCGTTATATTCTTTGTGGAAATATGCAACCCTAGGATGTTATCCCTAGTTATAAGCCAAAGTGGCTATTATCTTATTTATATTTATTGGTGCTATTATTTACATAATTCTTTGGAGTTGACCCTCGCGTCTTCTGTGTGTGCTTTGGCGAACAAACGCCCTTTGTCAGATGTCTTTGGCGGGCTGATTCATGATGGTTCATCCTTCGGGAGGAACTAGGGTTGAGATGCGGGAACTGGAGCGTATCGCGGTAGCGAGAGGAGGACGGATGGTGTACATAGACTAGGTCGTTCTGGATTCAGATTCGGGCGACGATCATGCTAGCATGTAGGTTTTAGTGCTGGTGTGAGCTCCTCGAGATGGGATTAGTGTAGGAGTAGAGTCTTAGCTCTGAACATCATTTGTTTTCCTTGGGGACAGGGTAGTTTCCCACCTATAGCTTTTTGTGTGGTTCTTTACGAGAATCACAGAGAGTTGGTTGGACTTAGGAGGTCTTGCTTCAGGCCGATGGGCCAGCTTATTCTCAGTTTTGAGGGATGGTGTTGCGGACACTTGACCTTTCTTGTGGATTGTACCTTTTGCCATCGGGCGTTACACTTTTCTTTCCGTCACTGGAGGTTTACTCGTGACGAGGTTACTACTACAGCGGGGGCTGTTTATATATTGTATATTAATTCTGATTATTGTTATTGTTGGGTTTTATTTAATTCAGTCTTGTCTTAGTTATTATATCGAAAAAAAAATATCTACGTTTTTCCGCATTAAGTTTATTTTGGTTACTAAAGTGACACCACCGAAATCGGGGTGTTACATTGTGGTATCAGAGCTTGTCGAGTCTTTCGGGAGTCTTTGGGGAATAGGTCTTCTGTGCTAGGTTGTGTGACTCTGCAAAGAGTAAAAATTGATTGTCTGCCAAGCGATTTTTCGCTTAGAATTGATTGAAGTTATTGCTTAATCATATTGTATAGTTATGGAAAAGCTATCTTATGATTAGTACTAACTGTTGGTTTAACTAAACCGAACGATGATAACCTTCTAACCATTCTTTCTCATTTCAGTATAATATGTTCCATTAATCCCGTAGCGTGTGCAAACACACCTAACTTATTTATACTGTCTAAGCTTCGACCTTATAGTTATTACGCCTATTAATACCTTATTTGACCGTAGCTCGTATTGTAGCTATAGAAGTTATACGAGGTTTAGAATGACACGCTAAGCTTAGAAAGTAGTCTTCTACCGATGCGTTTAAAAGGAAGCTAGAAGCTGAAGAATGAATCTCATAGAGATTTCTTATGGATAGTATACGTATGATGTCGAGGGCGTGTAGTTCCGTAGCGGAATCGTTGAGGATGTGAGGTCAGGATAATTGTGACTATTGGATGATAGGAACTCATTGACTGTTCCAGTGGGTTTTTCTAAATTTCACCTTCGATGTATTAGGCTTGATCAACTTAATATTGAGGGGGGATATTCGGAATCAGAGCTGGCTATGGACTTTGATAGAAGGATTGGTAAGATTAACTTGATTGGATCGAGGATTAGTCGAGCTGGGAGGAAAAAGTTCGCATTAAGTATAAGTTCTCTTGCGAAGGAGATATAGTTTGAAGAAATGGATATTCATTTAGGAAGCATTGAAGAATTAACGGACATTAGAGGTCCAAACTTGTTGAAGGTTCAGGTTTTAAGTCTATGAACTGTTGTCTTAAGTTTCTAGGACTCGAAGTTGGTTAGAATTTGATAAAGAGATTAAGAAGTTGATTGACGAGATGGTGATCAAGTTACAGAAAAGGGAAGTGTTAGTATTAAGATGAATACTTGAAGTTATCATAGTTGTGTAAGATCAAGTTTTGATCTAGTAGTACAACTCTATGTTTTGATGATTACAAGTTAACCTTTTGATATGAACAATTGTGGTACTCTAACGTGTTTTTCTGAGTGTGCTATTTACAGGCTCTGACCTCAACTCAATCTCACACAAATCAGAAGCACTGTGTATAAAGAGTGACCCAAGCAACGCTTTCGCATTCACCATGTTCAGTATGAACAGTGGAAAAGCTTCAGAAGTTCTGAAGTTATACAAACTCTGATGAGGACTCAGTCACTAGAAGCTCTGAAGATCCAGAAGTTCTGATAACCAAGAAACACTGAAGGTTCAGATGTTCTGATGGTGTAGAAGACTCTGAAGATCCAGAAGCTGAATAGTGGAAACTCTGAAGTCCAGAAGCAAGAAACTCTGAAGGCCATGTTCTTCCCTCTGAGTTCAGAATCAGAAGATACAATGGTCAGAGGATCTGTGCTTTCCCTCTGACTCTGATCAACCGGCTTCACAAGTTCCATTACGAAGCATTCCTCTGATCAGAAGTCTCCTAGGTTTAAAGGTCGCGTCGCTATCCAAGTACAAAAGCTACTGTACCTTCCTGACGACCTACCTAACGTTCTCAGCCACAGCAGAAGCTGGATTTTCCAGAACTGCCCTCCAACGGTAGCATTTCCCATGCATCGCTCAACCCTAATCCTTGGAGTATATAAAGAGGCTGAAGACTGAAAGAAACGGCAAGAAGCTAGAAGCATTCACATACGCAAGACATATTCGAAAATCTTCTAAGTTTTCTTTCATCTGAAATTCATTGAGTTTACTATTAGCTTTTTAGAAGCAAATCTCTTGTAAACGATTCTTTGATAAACAGTTTGTTTAGTTCCTTTAGGAGATCAAGGTTGATCGGATCCTAGAGAAGACTAAGAGAGTGAATCTTAGTGTGAGCTAAGTCAGTGTAATTGTTAGTCACTTGTAGGTTTCAAGTGCAGTTGTAACTCTTACCTGATTAGTGGATTGCCTTCATTCTAAGAAGGAAGAAATCACCTTAACGGGTGGACTGGAGTAGCTTGAGTGATTTATCAAGTGAACCAGGATAAAATCCTTGTGTGCTTTTCTATCTCTTATCTTTAGCACTTAAGTTCTCGAAAGATTTGTCAAAATCTTTAAGGTGGAAGTTTTATACTGAAAACGTTATTCAAACCCCCCCTTTCTACCGTTTTTCATACCTTCAATTGGTATCAGAGCGCAAGTTCTGATTACCACACCTAACAGTGTTCAGTGATCCGGGCCGGTGTGAAAAACAATGGCTGCCACCACCAGTGAAACTCAAAGAGATGGTTACAATGCAAAGCCTCCTATGTTCGATGGTCAAAGGTTCGAATATTGGAAAGATAGACTGGAAAGTTTCTTTCTGGGTTTCGATGCAGATCTCTGGGATATTATTGTGGATGGCTACGAGCGTCCAGTTGATGCAGATGGCAAGAAGATCCCAAGGTCAGAGATGACTGCAGATCAAAAGAAGCTGTACTCACAACATCACAAAGCAAGAGCAATTCTTCTAAGTGCTATTTCCTATGAAGAGTACCAGAAGATTACAGATCGTGAGTTTGCAAAAGGCATTTTCGAATCTCTGAAGATGTCTCATGAAGGAAACAAGAAAGTCAAAGAATCAAAGGCATTGTCTTTGATCCAAAAGTATGAATCCTTCATCATGGAGCCAAATGAGTCTATTGAAGAAATGTTCTCCAGATTTCAGTTGCTTGTAGCTGGCATACGACCTCTCAACAAGAGCTACACAACAAAAGATCATGTCATAAGGGTCATCAGGTGTCTTCTTGAAAGTTGGATGCCTTTGGTGACTTCAATAGAGCTCACGAGAGACGTTGAGAATATGAGTTTAGAAGAACTCATCAGCATTTTGAAATGCCATGAGCTGAAGCGCTCAGAGATGCAAGATCTGAGGAAAAAGTCCATAGCCTTGAAATCCAAATCTGAAAAGGCTAAGGTTGAGAAGTCAAAGGCTCTTCAAGCTGAAGAAGAGGAATCTGAAGAAGCATCAGAAGATTCTGATGAAGATGAGCTGACTCTGATCTCCAAGAGACTCAACCGCATCTGGAAGCACAGGCAGAGCAAGTTCAAAGGCTCTGGAAAGGCAAAAGGAAAGTATGAGTCCTCAGGCCAGAAGAAGTCTTCAATCAAGGAAGTCACATGTTTTGAGTGCAAAGAATCTGGGCACTACAAAAGTGATTGTCCAAAGTTGAAGAAAGACAAGAAGCCAAAGAAGCACTTCAAGACGAAGAAAAGTCTGATGGTGACATTTGATGAATCAGAGTCAGAGGATGTTGACTCTGATGGTGAAGTCCAAGGACTCATGGCCATTGTCAAAGACAAAGGAGCAGAGTCAAAGGAAGCTGTTGACTCTGACTCAGAATCAGAAGGAGATCCTAACTCAGACGATGAAAATGAGGTATTCGTGTAAGACCTGGATTTTCAGAACAAGTTAAGTTTCCGACTCACACGTAGAAATAGTGTAAGCGTGACAGGAGTTTGACATTTGAGAAAGATTAATGAAGAAGAAAGTTCAGGTATTGCTTGAGGAATGTTGCGTAGCTGTTTTCGGAGTTAGTGCGAGTCGTCTGCACACCTGCCTTATGGCAAGCGTGTCCAGAATAGGCTATTTCGCTCTTAAAGCAACGTTTTGAGTGAGATTTCGAACTCTCGGAAAATTTAAAGATTCTTTTTATTTTTCCATCGACCCGCGTTTCATTTCGGAACTCTGGACTGTACGCACGATAGGTTTCACTTTTCGGATGTCCGCCGACGCTAATTTCTTTGCTTCGAAACCCTATTTTCGAGCAATGGATGAATACTTTTTCTATTCGGGACTTCTAACGAAGATTCCGTCCGTGTTGCCAGACTTGTTTCGACGTTTCCAATCTTTCTTCAGTTGGAAGTTTTGTCGTTTGAGCATCACAGCAAAAAGTAGTTTTTCGGGGCAGATTAACCGACACCGCTTTTGAGTTTTTCGATATCGTTTTTCCCAAATCCTAGATATTTGTTTTGAGTTCTGGAATTCTGACGCCAGAATCTCTCTTAGAATTTCTCGGTGATCGTGCTGCAAAAATCGGAATCGCGAAATTTTCATTTTCCCGCGATTTCACCCGCCTATAAATAGCGCGAAAAAGCAAAATCCTCTCATTTTCTTTCCATTTGTGGCTGATTTCGTGGGGAGCAAGGGGGGAGGGGATTTTCGCGAAAACTTGACCAATCTTCGTGCAGTTCGTCCCTACTTCTAGGTATCGAGGTAACTATCATGAATCCTGCCTCTGATTTCTGTTTCTGCTGAGTTTCTGAAGTCGTTTCTGTGCTCTAAGTTTTGAGCTTTTTCTAAAATTGTCCGATTTCTCTGATTTCTCGCTTGGGTTATGTTCCTTATGTTCCCCTGAGTCTAAAACCTCTGTCAGTAAACTCTGATTGCGATTCAGTTGTCCAGGATCTGAAAAATTGACTCAAAACTCTTTTTGTCTCACATTTCGAAACTTTATTGTCGAAAAGACTTAATATGACTTCGTGCCTTTAGGATTTGTTGTCACGGATATCATGAGGATCGTTGCTGTCAAATTTGTTTTCAGAACTGATAACTTTGAAGTTTTGAGCCTTTATTTTGGACCAAAATGCCCCTGCGTAGTCGTATTTCGGCCCGATTGTCCGAAAATTGTTCTGACAGTTTCTTTGCCTTAGTTTTACCCTAAAACTACCTTGTAAACTGATTTGATCGAAGAAAAAGAGCCGAAGCCCTTTTCTCCTTTTGGCCGTGGGTTTTTCCTAAGGGGAGGGGAGTTTTTCGTTTTCGAAAACTTGTCCTTTCGTACCTGTTTGTCGTATTCTGAAGCTTTGATGCTTTGTCTATCGTTTATGTATTGTATTGCGATCGAACTAATCGATTTTGTGTGGATTCTGCTTTGTTTTTCCTCCGAGGTTCAGTTGAAGGAACTTTGGAAGTTTCAAGGCATTCCTGTGAAGGAGATTTGATTTGCGAAGCTGGATCAGCTCGAGGTTAGGGCAACTTACTATATATTAGCTATGACTGCATGATAGGCGTCGATAAATTCGACTTATGTTTTATCTGATGTTGTTTTTGATGATGAGTTGATGTTATGATGCTTTTCCATACTTGTGATGTTGTGCTTTTGTTGGATTGAGCGTTTTGACGCAATTTCGGAGTGGAGATTCATTGATCTGGTGATCTTTGATATTTCGGGTTGGATGAACAACCCTAGGCAAGTCCAAATGTGGGGTTTGAGACTTAGCCATATGTTGGTTTACTTAGACTTTCCCCGGGAAATGTATTTTGGGTGGTTGATCTTTGAAAACTTAGAATGATAGAGCTTTGAAAAACTAAAGACTTGGGAAACTTAGACTTTGAGAAATAAACTCATAACTTGACTAATTCGAATTGAAACAATTTTTATTAACGTTTAAGCATAGGAGAACTGAAGGGGAAAATATTTACGAAATACGGGGAAAAGTCGACTTTGTTGTGGGTTTGGAGAGTTATCGGAATTGGGGGAAGCCACTAAGGTGAGCTATGGTGATGATTGAAAGTCACCGAGTACTCTAGTACTCTTGGGGATTGTTGTGGAGCCGTGTTGTATTGACCGACACCTAGTGCTCTTGTTGTTTGGGCTGTGTTGTATTGACCGACACTAGACCCTTGTGTATTCTGTGGATGGAGTTGTGTTGTATTGACCGACACTTACTCCGAGTTGTGTTGTATTGACCGACACTAACTCATGGGTTTGTTGAGATTGGGTTGTGAGCTAAACACTTTCGTGGTAAGGACGATTCGTTGTTTGGCTAACCACGTTGCATTCAATCGGGTGAATAACGGGAATGGTTCACCTGTGCATATCATGGTGAATAACGGGAATGGTTCACCTTGCATTAATGATGAATAACGGGAATGGTTCATCATTCGGTGAATAACGGGAATGGTTCACCAAGGATGAATAACGGGAATGGTTCATCCAGGATGGATTTCATCCAGGATGGATAACGGGAATGGTCCATCCATAGTGAAAATGCTTCACTTGTGGCGAACGGGAACGCGTCACAAATCCGGATTCATATTGTGCATTTCACGCATACATTCATGCTGACTGAGACTGTGTGCTGTTTGTTTATTGAAGCAATGTTAGAGCCATAACATGCTAGGATTACTTATATGCTTATATAACAACTTATATATATACCCTGTCACATGTTGAGTGTATATGTACTTATTGCTGTGAGTTGACCCTAGCGCCTTGGCTTTGGTTGTATGTTTGTGTTTGGGCGGTCGGCCTGCTGCCAGATGTCGATGGCCGACTGGTTCTCGGTGGTCTCTCCCTCGGGGGGGGATCAAATATGAGCTGCAGGATCGGGATGCCCCACCGCTTGGGTGATCGATGTTGCTGGTCACCGGGCGACGTATCGGGGAAGGGTCATGGAGGACCGGACTGACGAGCGTGGACGTCTGACGAAAGGAGTTCTATGGCGCATGGAGTTGAGCTTCAACTTGCCGACTTCAGATCGTTGTGGGTTTGGCACTGGGAGGTTAGGTTTGGGCAGGCGTCATGTTTTGTGTAGAGCTCTGATTCGTTTTGCTTTTGGGATCGGGTAGGTTTCCGACGCATGACTTTTCGTGTGGTTCTCTTACTGAGGGATCACAGTGAGTCAGTTGGACCATAGGGGTCTTTGCTTAGGCCATATTGAGGCCGACTTTCTCCTAGTGGTTTGTAATTATAGTTTTCTCATTTACACTTCTGGGTCTGTATATATTTGCTTACGGGCACACTGCTTTGGAGTCACTGCGAGTGCGCGTGACATGGGAGTGCAGCTGAGGCTGTACATGTGTATATATTTGTGTGTTGGTTGGGTTTTGTCTTTATTTTCTATTGCTTGATTTAAAAGGTATCAAACAAAAAAAATTTACCTGTTTTCCGCGTAAAGTTTATTTTTGGTTACTAAAGTGACACCTGGAAGTCGGGGTGTTACATTGTGGTATCAGAGCTTAGTCGAGTCTTTTGGGAGTCTTTGGGGAATAGGTCTTCTGTGCTAGGTTGTGTGACTCTGCAAAGAGTGAAAATTGATTGTCTGCAGAGCGATTTTCGCTCTAATTGCTTGCGTTACTACTCAATCGGATTGAGTGGTTTGTCTAGTGCTACCGTATGGTTAGTACTAATCGGACGTTCGATGGGATATAGGATGGTGGATCTTAACCGGATGGCGGAGGCTACACGTGAGCATCATCAACGACTGATGGCGACAGCAATGTATCAACAAAGAGGAATGAACCGAATTGGAGCTGGGGGACCAATGAGGTCAGGTTCCCAAGGCTACAACGGAAGGAAGAGTTACCATAAGTGGGGACCATATCAGCGTTCCGAGGGAAGAAATCTTATCTCAAGAGAGTACAAATCGACGACTGCTGATACTGGGGGGGAAGCCAGTTGGTGACAAAGGAGTGACATGTACTCGTTGCAGAAAGTTTGGGCATTTTGCTAACAAATGCTCAGTGATTGGACGGAGATGCTTCAAGTGTAACCGAGAGGGGCATCTAGCTGTGAACTGCAAGACCAAAGAAAGTCTATGCTTCAATTGCAACCAACCGGGACATTTCTCCCAAGATTGCAAGGCACTCAGGGGCGAATCATCAGGGAATGTTGGGAAAGGAAAACAACTTGCTACAGAGGAAAGGATTCATATCAAGGGAGGAGCAAGAGTTGAGGAGTCGAACGAGGAAGAACGTGGGAACGATGGTAATATTTTAACTGTTCTCGTATTCTAGAATAACTTACTCTTTTATATTCAAGCGAGTGTGACGCGCCTAACTTGTATTTACTACTTAGACTATGATCCTATGATTATTATCCCTAGTAGGACCTTATTCGAAGTTGCTCGTGATTTAACTATAGAGGTTACACGAGATCTAGAATAGCACGCGGAGCTAGGGAGTTGTTTTACCGAGGCGTTGATAAGGAAGCTAGGATCTCAGGGAAATTCCTTATGGGTACGAATCGTAGGATTTTAGGGCGTTTAGTTTTGAAGCGGAGTCGTTAGAGGATCTTTCGGCAAAAGGGATTCATTCGACCGAGTGTTTCACCGTGGGGAGCGCCAGTGTTGTTAGTCAAGAAGAAGGACGGAAGGTCGAGATCGTGGGTGGATTATCGACAATTGAACAAGGCGACGATCAAGAACAGATACCCGTTGCCGAGGATAGATGATTTGATGGACCAACTACGAGGGGCTACCGTATTTTCCAAGATAGATTTGAGGTCAGGCTATCGTCGGATCAGAGTGAAGATTGAGGATATACCGAAGACTGCTTTCAGGACACGTTAAGGACACTACGAGTACCTAGTGATGCCGTTTGGAGTGACGAATGTACCTGCTGTTTTCATGGATTACATGAACCGCATCTTTCAGGAGTTCTTAGATCGGCGTGTGGTGGTGTTTATTGAGGACATATTGATCTATTCGAAGGACGCGAATAAACATGAAGGACATTTGCGCCAAGTTTTACAAGTGTTGAGAAAGAAAAAGCTGTATGCGAACCCTTTCAAGTGTGAATTCTGGCTGGAGGAAGTCAATTTCTTAGGCCATGCTATCTCGAAGGAGGGCATAGCTGTGGATCCGGCGAAAGTGGAGACTGTTTTGGCTTGGGAGCAACCGAAGATGGTGACAGAGATCAGAAGTTCTGTGGATTTAGCTGGATATTATAGACGCTTCATTGAGGGATTTGCCAAGATTGTTGGACCTTTGACTCAATTGACGAGGAAGGATTAATCTTTTACATGGATTGAGGGTGTGTGGTTCCGTAGCGGAATCGTTAGGAACTTGATATCAGGATAATTGTGGTTACTGGATGTTAGGATCTCATTGTCTGTTCCAGTGGGTTTTTCTAAATTTCCACCTTCGATGTATTAGGCCTGATCAACCTAATATTGAGGGGGTGATATTCGGAATCACAGCTGGTTATGGACTTTGATAGAAGGACGGGTAAGATGAATTTGAATTGATTGAGGATTAGTCGGATTTGGGAGGAAAGTTCGTGTTAAGCATTTGATTGTACAAGATTAAGATTTGAACCTTTGGAAGTTGATGATTTTCGTATAGACATTGATTGGTTAGTTCGTGTGATTACTCCAAGTAGAGGTAGACTAAGCCAATAGAATTGATGTTGGAAAATCTTTAAGTATTTTCTCGGAAGTTATGAAGTCATAGGTTATGTGATTTCTGACGTGGGATTATTAGAGATTAGATAGGTTGGATTTAATATCCGGTTATAGATGATTGTTTGATGGTAGCGAGATTGAGAAGAATTAACTCTGAACTAGATTGTTATAGTCGAGTTCGAGGAATAAGTTTTGCTAAGCGTTGGATTAATATGTGGAGACATTATAGTCTTAAGAGATGAATTTTTGCTTGAAAAGTGTTGAATTAATGATTAAGTTGGAGAAAGAAAGTTTTAGCATAAGTTGAATACTTGAGGTTGGTGATATGGATTCCAAGGAAATATGCTGAGATTACTAAGTGAGATTTACTAAGTTGGATTGAAATCTTAGGGTTAAGATTGAATCTTGAGAGCCGAGAATCACGTACGAGTAGGAGATCTTATGGTTGTAGGTGTGACAATAGGAGTTGAATCTTAGAAGATTGAAGACCTGAAGGTGAGTTTCGGGTTAAGACCATTGAGGTGTAGTATAAGAGAGATCTTGAAGTAAGGGAATTATGGGTTGTGTGGAGTGTTAAGGTTGGTGATCGATTGATGTTGATTATGAGGTTGCGGACATCATGACCATGTGATAAGATTTGAATGATGTTAGCATAATAAGTTATGATTATGGATAGCAGGATCAAGTGGTGAGTGTGGAAGCATGACGACACTTATCAGGTCGTTTGGGTAAGTGAAGGAGTTATAGTTTTAAGGAACGGATATTCATTTAAGAAGTATTGAAGGATTAAATGTTATTAGAGGACCAAACTTGGTGAAGGTGTAGGTTTTAAATCTATGAATGTCTGTCTAAGGTGTAGGACTCGAAGTTTGTCAGAATTTGATTGAGAGATTAAGAAGTTGATTGACGAGATGGTGATTGAGTCACAGAAAGGAAGGTGTTAGTATTAAGATGAATACCTGAGGTTGTTATATTTTGACGAGTTTCGTAGAGTATAAGAGTCAATGGGACTTTGTTATGGATTTTGATAATGCATATTACGAGTAACAAGTGAATTTTACTAAAGTTGAATGAGAATCCTAGGGCTAAGGTTGACCTAGTGAGCTGAGATTCATGTACACATACGAGATTTAGTGGTGTTAGCGGTTACGATAGAGTTAAATCTCAGAATGTTGAAGGATCGGATGATAAGATGGCTAGTTAAGTCCCTTGAGGTATAGTTATGATGTAATCTACTAGAGGATAAGTCTCGATTTATGCGAAGTGTTAGGGATTTCAGTAAGTGTAAATAGGTTTGAGTGAGGGAAGTTCTAAGGAAGAAGACGATAATAATGGATTGTTAGATATTAAGAAGAGGATTATCTTATAAGTTGTTGGTAACTTGATGTTGAAGGGGATAAGATTAGTGAAGGACAAGAAATAAGGACATAAGTCGATTTTTAATTCGAATGGTGACTAAGTAGGAGATTGATTTCATTGTGCGAGTGATGATAGTTACGAAGTTGGATGTGACGTTAATGGACTATTAGATTCCAACGCAATGTTTCGTCTAAGAGTTATCGAACGAACAAGTGATGGACTGTAGATGAAGATCACGAGGACAAGTTGAGTATCTACTTTGAGATGACAGAGAGGCACTGAGTTTAAGAAGAATTCCGGACGACCGAAAGTAAAGAAGTAAGTGGCTAAGGTTGTGCGACTGCACGGAATGCCAACCGGTATCATTTCAAGCAGAGGTCCGACGCAAGTAATCGAGTCAGACGACATGAGGTTGAATGATGTTTTGTCTTTTGAGACGCCGATAGTTAGCAGTGGGGATAGAAGAGTGAAACAGTTAAGGGGAAGGCAGATTGCTTAAGTAAAGATTTTGAGGAACAATGACACAGGCACTACTACATGGGAATTGGAAGATAAGATCAAGGAACTGTATTCCGAACTTTTTGCAGAGCTCTGAGTTTCGAGGACGAAACTTTCTTTTTGGAGGGGAGTATTGTAAGACCTGGATTTTCAGAACAAGTTAAGTTTCCGACTCACACGTAGAAATAGTGTAAGCGTGACAGGAGTTTGACATTTGAGAAAGATTAATGAAGAAGAAAGTTCAGGTATTGCTTGAGGAATGTTGCGTAGCTGTTTTCGGAGTTAGTGCGAGTCGTCTGCACACCTGCCTTATGGCAAGCGTGTCCGGAATAGGCTATTTCGCTCTTAAAGCAACGTTTTGAGTGAGATTTCGAACTCTCGGAAAATTTAAAGATTCTTTTTATTTTTCCATCGACCCGCGTTTCATTTCGGAACTCTGGACTGTACGCACGATAGGTTTCACTTTTCGGATGTCCGCCGACGCTAATTTCTTTGCTTCGAAACCCTATTTTCGAGCAATGGATGAATACTTTTTCTATTCGGGACTTCTAACGAAGATTCCGTCCGTGTTGCCAGACTTGTTTCGACGTTTCCAATCTTTCTTCAGTTGGAAGTTTTGTCGTTTGAGCATCACAGCAAAAAGTAGTTTTTCGGGGCAGATTAACCGACACCGCTTTTGAGTTTTTCGATATCGTTTTTCCCAAATCCTAGATATTTGTTTTGAGTTCTGGAATTCTGACGCCAGAATCTCTCTTAGAATTTCTCGGTGATCGTGCTGCAAAAATCGGAATCGCGAAATTTTCATTTTCCCGCGATTTCACCCGCCTATAAATAGCGCGAAAAAGCAAAATCCTCTCATTTTCTTTCCATTTGTGGCTGATTTCGTGGGGAGCAAGGGGGGAGGGGATTTTCGCGAAAACTTGACCAATCTTCGTGCAGTTCGTCCCTACTTCTAGGTATCGAGGTAACTATCATGAATCCTGCCTCTGATTTCTGTTTCTGCTGAGTTTCTGAAGTCGTTTCTGTGCTCTAAGTTTTGAGCTTTTTCTAAAATTGTCCGATTTCTCTGATTTCTCGCTTGGGTTATGTTCCTTATGTTCCCCTGAGTCTAAAACCTCTGTCAGTAAACTCTGATTGCGATTCAGTTGTCCAGGATCTGAAAAATTGACTCAAAACTCTTTTTGTCTCACATTTCGAAACTTTATTGTCGAAAAGACTTAATATGACTTCGTGCCTTTAGGATTTGTTGTCACGGATATCATGAGGATCGTTGCTGTCAAATTTGTTTTCAGAACTGATAACTTTGAAGTTTTGAGCCTTTATTTTGGACCAAAATGCCCCTGCGTAGTCGTATTTCGGCCCGATTGTCCGAAAATTGTTCTGACAGTTTCTTTGCCTTAGTTTTACCCTAAAACTACCTTGTAAACTGATTTGATCGAAGAAAAAGAGCCGAAGCCCTTTTCTCCTTTTGGCCGTGGGTTTTTCCTAAGGGGAGGGGAGTTTTTTGTTTTCGAAAACTTGTCCTTTCGTACCTGTTTGTCGTATTCTGAAGCTTTGATGCTTTGTCTATCGTTTATGTATTGTATTGCGATCGAACTAATCGATTTTGTGTGGATTCTGCTTTGTTTTTCCTCCGAGGTTCAGTTGAAGGAACTTTGGAAGTTTCAAGGCATTCCTGTGAAGGAGATTTGATTTGCGAAGCTGGATCAGCTCGAGGTTAGGGCAACTTACTATATATTAGCTATGACTGCATGATAGGCGTCGATAAATTCGACTTATGTTTTATCTGATGTTGTTTTTGATGATGAGTTGATGTTATGATGCTTTTCCATACTTGTGATGTTGTGCTTTTGTTGGATTGAGCGTTTTGACGCAATTTCGGAGTGGAGATTCATTGATCTGGTGATCTTTGATATTTCGGGTTGGATGAACAACCCTAGGCAAGTCCAAATGTGGGGTTTGAGACTTAGCCATATGTTGGTTTACTTAGACTTTCCCCGGGAAATGTATTTTGGGTGGTTGATCTTTGAAAACTTAGAATGATAGAGCTTTGAAAAACTAAAGACTTGGGAAACTTAGACTTTGAGAAATAAACTCATAACTTGACTAATTCGAATTGAAACAATTTTTATTAACGTTTAAGCATAGGAGAACTGAAGGGGAAAATATTTACGAAATACGGGGAAAAGTCGACTTTGTTGTGGGTTTGGAGAGTTATCGGAATTGGGGGAAGCCACTAAGGTGAGCTATGGTGATGATTGAAAGTCACCGAGTACTCTAGTACTCTTGGGGATTGTTGTGGAGCCGTGTTGTATTGACCGACACCTAGTGCTCTTGTTGTTTGGGCTGTGTTGTATTGACCGACACTAGACCCTTGTGTATTCTGTGGATGGAGTTGTGTTGTATTGACCGACACTTACTCCGAGTTGTGTTGTATTGACCGACACTAACTCATGGGTTTGTTGAGATTGGGTTGTGAGCTAAACACTTTCGTGGTAAGGACGATTCGTTGTTTGGCTAACCACGTTGCATTCAATCGGGTGAATAACGGGAATGGTTCACCTGTGCATATCATGGTGAATAACGGGAATGGTTCATCATTCGGTGAATAACGGGAATGGTTCACCAAGGATGAATAACGGGAATGGTTCATCCAGGATGGATTTCATCCAGGATGGATAACGGGAATGGTCCATCCATAGTGAAAATGCTTCACTTGTGGCGAACGGGAACGCGTCACAAATCCGGATTCATATTGTGCATTTCACGCATACATTCATGCTGACTGAGACTGTGTGCTGTTTGTTTATTGAAGCAATGTTAGAGCCATAACATGCTAGGATTACTTATATGCTTATATAACAACTTATATATATACCCTGTCACATGTTGAGTGTATATGTACTTATTGCTGTGAGTTGACCCTAGCGCCTTGGCTTTGGTTGTATGTTTGTGTTTGGGCGGTCGGCCTGCTGCCAGATGTCGATGGCCGACTGGTTCTCGGTGGTCTCTCCCTCGGGGGGGGATCAAATATGAGCTGCAGGATCGGGATGCCCCACCGCTTGGGTGATCGATGTTGCTGGTCACCGGGCGACGTATCGGGGAAGGGTCATGGAGGACCGGACTGACGAGCGTGGACGTCTGACGAAAGGAGTTCTATGGCGCATGGAGTTGAGCTTCAACTTGCCGACTTCAGATCGTTGTGGGTTTGGCACTGGGAGGTTAGGTTTGGGCAGGCGTCATGTTTTGTGTAGAGCTCTGATTCGTTTTGCTTTTGGGATCGGGTAGGTTTCCGACGCATGACTTTTCGTGTGGTTCTCTTACTGAGGGATCACAGTGAGTCAGTTGGACCATAGGGGTCTTTGCTTAGGCCATATTGAGGCCGACTTTCTCCTAGTGGTTTGTAATTATAGTTTTCTCATTTACACTTCTGGGTCTGTATATATTTGCTTACGGGCACACTGCTTTGGAGTCACTGCGAGTGCGCGTGACATGGGAGTGCAGCTGAGGCTGTACATGTGTATATATTTGTGTGTTGGTTGGGTTTTGTCTTTATTTTCTATTGCTTGATTTAAAAGGTATCAAACAAAAAAAATTTACCTGTTTTCCGCGTAAAGTTTATTTTTGGTTACTAAAGTGACACCTGGAAGTCGGGGTGTTACAATTCGCTTCTTTCTCTACCTCTGAACTGAAACATGCATTGTCTGATATTATGGATAAGTATAACTCCTTATTGTCTAAACATAAGAAGCTGAAAAAGAACTTATCTGCTGTTTCCAAAACTCCTTCTGAACATGAGAAAATTATTTCTGATTTGAAAAATGATAATCATGCTTTGATCAATTCTAACTCTGTGCTTAAGAACCAAATTGCTAAGTTAGAAGAAATTGTTGCATGTGATGCCTCTGATTGTAGAAATGAATCTAAGTATGAAAAGTCTTTTCAAAGATTCCTAGCTAAAAGCGTGGATAGAAGCTTAATGGCTTCAATGATCTATGGCGTAAGCAGAAATGGAATGCATGGCATTGGCTATTCTAAACCAATTAGAAATGAGCCCTCTGTGTCTAAAGCTAAATCCTTGTATGAATGCTTTGTTCCCTCTGGTACCATATTGCCTGATCCTTTACCTGCTAAAGTTGCTAAAAACCCTCTTAAAAAGGGATCTTTCTCTATGACTAAATATCATGCAAATATTCCTTTAAAATATCATGTTGAGACACCCAAGGTGATCAGAACCTCTGGGGTAACTAACAAGAGAGGACCCAGAAAGTGGGTACCTAAGGACAAGATTATCTATGTTGCAGATATCCTTGATAGCTCCACTGAAACACCAATCATGGTATCTGGACAGTGGATGCTCGCGTCACATGACGGGAGAAAGGCGTATGTTCCGAGAGCTAAAACTTAAGCCTGGAGGCGAAGTTGGCTTTGGAGGAAATGAAAAGGGTAAAATTGTTGGTACTGGTACTATTTGTGTAGATAGTAGTCCATGCATTGATAATGTGTTATTGGTAGACGACTTAACACATAACTTATTGTCTATAAGTCAATTAGCTGACAAGGGTTATGATGTTATATTCAATCAAAAGTCCTGCCGGGCTGTAAGTCAGATCGATGGCTCTGTTCTGTTTAACAGCAAGAGGAAGAACAACATTTATAAGATCAGATTATCTGAGTTGGAGGCTCAGAACGTGAAGTGCCTTCTGTCTGTTAATGAAGAGCAGTGGGTATGGCATAGACGGTTAGGGCATGCCAGTATGAGAAAGATTTCTCAGCTGAGCAAGCTAAACCTTGTCAGGGGCTTACCCAATCTGAAGTTCGCTTCAGACGCTCTTTGTGAAGCATGTCAGAAAGGCAAATTCACAAAAGTCCCTTTCAAGGCAAAGAATGTTGTCTCAACCTCAAGGCCGTTGGAACTTCTGCATATCGACCTTTTTGGACTAGTGAAAACTGAGTCTATAGGTGGCAAGAGATATGGGATGGTTATCGTTGATGACTATAGCCGCTGGACATGGGTAAAGTTTCTAACCCGCAAGGATGAGTCTCATGCTGTGTTCTCTACCTTCATTGCTCAAGTGCAAAACGAGAAGGCTTGTAGGATTGTGCGTGTGAGAAGTGACCATGGTGGAGAGTTTGAGAATGACAAGTTTGAGAGTCTGTTTGATTCCTATGGAATTGCACATGATTTCTCTTGTCCCAGAACTCCTCAACAAAATGGTGTTGTTGAGAGGAAGAACAGAACTCTTCAGGAGATGGCTAGAACCATGCTCCAAGAAACTGGCATGGCTAAGCACTTTTGGGCAGAGGCAGTAAATACAGCATGTTACATTCAGAACAGAATCTCTGTGAGACCAATTCTGAATAAGACTCCTTATGAATCGTGGAAGAACATAAAACCCAACATTTCTTATTTTCATCCTTTTGGCTGTGTTTGTTATGTTCTCAATACTAAGGATAGATTGCATAAATTTGATGCTAAGTCATCTAAGTGTCTATTACTCGGTTACTCTGAGAGATCTAAAGGTTTTAGATTTTATAATACTGATGCTAAGACTATTGAAGAATCTATTCATGTTAGATTTGACGATAAGCTTGACTCTGACCAGTCAAAGCTAGTTGAAAAGTTAGCAGATTTAAGCATTAATGTTTCTGACAAAGGCAAAGCTCCAGAGGAAGATGAGCCAGAGGAAGATGAACCAGAGGAAGAAGCTGGTCCCTCTAACTCACAAACTCTGAAGAAGAGCAAAATCACTGCAGCTCACCCTAAGGAATTGATTCTGGGCAACAAAGACGAACCAGTCAGAACCAGATCTGCCTTCAGACCTTCTGAAGAGACCTTGCTCAGTCTGAAAGGATTGGTGTCCTTAATTGAACCCAAGTCCATAGATGAAGCTCTTCAGGACAAGGATTGGATTCTGGCCATGGAAGAAGAACTGAATCAATTTTCCAAGAACGATGTTTGGAGCTTAGTGAAGAAGCCTGAGAATGTCCATGTTATTGGAACGAAATGGGTATTCAGAAACAAGCTGAATGAGAAAGGAGATGTAGTCAGAAACAAGGCAAGGCTAGTTGCTCAAGGCTACAGCCAGCAGGAAGGAATAGACTACACTGAAACATTTGCTCCAGTAGCAAGACTGGAGGCTATCAGACTGTTGATCTCTTTCTCAGTAAATCACAACATAGTTCTACATCAGATGGACGTAAAGAGTGCCTTCCTAAATGGTTATATCTCAGAGGAAGTCTATGTTCATCAACCCCCAGGTTTTGAAGATGAGAAGAAACCAGACCATGTGTTCAAATTGAAGAAATCACTCTACGGTCTGAAGCAAGCTCCCAGAGCATGGTATGAGAGACTTAGCTCATTCCTTCTGGAGAATGAGTTTGTAAGGGGTAAAGTAGATACAACTCTTTTTTGCAAGACTTATAAAGATGATATCTTAATTGTGCAAATTTATGTTGATGATATTATATTTGGTTCTGCTAATCAATCTCTATGCAAAGAATTTTCTGAGATGATGCAGGCTGAATTTGGGATGAGTATGATGGGAGAATTAAAGTACTTCCTGGGAATACAAGTTGATCAAACACCAGAAGGAACATATATCCATCAGAGCAAGTACACTAAAGAACTTCTGAAGAAGTTCAATATGCTGGAATCTACAGTAGCCAAGACTCCAATGCATCCTACATGCATTATGGAGAAAGAAGATAAAAGTGGTAAAGTATGTCAGAAGCTCTATCGTGGCATGATAGGTTCACTTCTATACTTAACTGCATCTAGGCCAGACATATTATTTAGTGTTCACTTATGTGCTCGTTTCCAATCAGATCCAAGGGAAACCCACTTAACTGCTGTTAAGAGGATCCTAAGGTATCTGAAAGGCACCACTAACCTTGGCTTGATGTATAAGAAAACATCAGAGTATAAGCTTTCAGGTTACTGTGATGCTGGAGATAGAATAGAGAGAAAAAGTACTTCTGGAAATTGTCAATTTCTGGGAAGCAATCTAGTCTCATGGGCAAGCAAGAGGCAATCAACCATTGCACTATCAACTGCAGAGGCAGAATATATCTCAGCAGCAATATGCAGCACTCAGATGCTCTGGATGAAACATCAGCTGGAGGATTATCAGATCCTTGAGAGCAATATCCCAATCTATTGTGATAACACTACTGCAATCTCATTGAGTAAGAACCCTATCTTGCATTCAAGGGCAAAGCACATTGAGGTAAAGTATCACTTTATTAGAGATTATGTACAGAAGGGCGTACTTCTTCTGAAGTTTGTTGATACTGACCATCAATGGGCAGATATCTTTACAAAGCCCTTAGCAGAGGATAGATTTAATTTTATTCTGAAAAATCTAAACATGGACTTTTGTCCAGAGTGAAGATGGATCAGAACCTCTGACTATGATACTGCTTGATCAGAAGATGTCTAGTTCAGAAGGTAACTCAATCAGAGTGTGTGTGCCCACTGGTACTGACTCTGAAGCTGAGACAACAACGCGTGTGTCAGTTTTTCTGATGCATAGTTCCTTGTGCCCGTGTGACAGTCTGTTATGATTGCGTGTAGATGTGCTTCTCTCCTGTGTGTGATTGTGTATTTTACTGTTACTATCTATCTTTAATTTTCAACCGTTGATCTTAAAGTGCTTTTTGAATCAACAACGGTTATTTGATAAAACCCACTATACACACACGTTCTCTTTCACTTCCGGTTTTTACTCTCGCTCTCTCTGCTTTTCAAAACCGCTCCTCTCGATTTCTCTCTCGATCTTTCTTCATCTTTCAACCTTCATCTTCTACCTCAAACCTTCAACCTCTTCAAAAATGGTGAGACAAACCAGAAGATCTACTGCAGATGCACCTCAGTTCCCTCACATGGTAGTTGGTCTAGCAACGGGTCAAAGGGGCCCTGAGAATCCAACTCAAGATCAAGTTCAAGCTCAAGAACAGAGTGTTCCAATTGCAGAACGGGGCTGTGCCGTTCACTGTGTTTATCCTTCTGAGGAACTCCAAGTCCTGGCAGAATGGAGATTCAACCTCGACAACTTGGCTACAAATGGGTATGATCTTCGTCCTGAAGTCCAAGCTCAAGGTTGGGGAAATTACTTCAACAGACTTCGAGGACCGGTATATGATAGATTGGTCAAGGAATTCTGGAAGCACGCCGACTGCGATGATACTCAGGTGGTATCTCATATTCTTGGCAGAAAGATCATCATCACGGAGAAGTCCTTCGTGAACTTGCTGGGTGCAGATACTGCTTATGGGTATCGTTTCCAACTGACGGAATCGAAGCTGAAACCCAGCACCAAGGATACAATCAACCAGGCCCTGTACACCACCTTCAAACCGGGCAAGACGAGTTACAAGGTGATGGACCTTCATCCCAAGCTCAGGATCTGGCACAAGATCCTGCTTCACTGCATAAACCAGAGACCGAAGGGCAGTTCTCCAGACTACATCAACTTCAACCAGAAGGTGATGTTTTTCTTCATCCAAGATCAGAAGAAGATCTGCCTTCCCTACTTCCTGTTCTCCTACTTGAAGGAATGCATCCGGAAGTCTCGCACCACTGCCTCCATCAAGTCTGCAATCAAATATATCCCTTTTGGGAGGCTGCTCTCAGACTTTCTCATTGAAAGCAACCTGGTGCAAGATCTGGTTAATGCTGGATGTGTAGAAGATCTGAGCACAATTGTCAGTGATGTCTTCACTGCAAATTCTCTGAAGAAGATGGGTTTGGTCCAGAAGAAGATTGCTCCTGCTCATGAAGACACATCTTCTGAGATCAGAGGTAGAAGGATGCCTCTGAATGACTACCCTCTGTGGACACAGGCAGACAATCCTGACGCCATCAGATGCTATGTTGAAGACCTCAGGGCTCAAGGATTCGAAATTGACCTTGATGATTTCGTCAGCAGACTACCGCCAGCTCCAGAGTTTCCTTCTCCTCCCAAGAAGAAAGCTCAGAGGAAGATGCTACTGGACGAATCTTCTGAGGAATCCGATGTCCCTCTGGTCAAGAAGACGAAGAGAAAGCCTGATGATGGTGATGATAGTGACAATGAGGATGGTCCTCCCAAGAAGAAGAAGAAGAAGGTCAGAATCGTGGTGAAGCCTACTCGGGTGGAACCAGCTGCTGAAGTGGTCAGAAGGACTGAACCTCCTGCCAGAGTGACTCGATCATCAGCACATTCAAGTAAGCCTGCACTTGCTTCTGATGATGATTTGAATTTATTTGATGCACTCCCTATTTCTGCCTTGCTCCAACACTCCTCAAATCCCCTCACTCCTATTCCTGAATCCCAACCAGCCGCACAAACCACCTCTCCACCACATTCCCCAAGATCTTCCTTCTTTCAACCTTCCCCTACTGAAGCACCTCTCTGGAATTTGCTTCAGAACCAACCCTCTAGGTCAGAAGAACCAACCTCTCTCCTTACCATTCCGTACGACCCATTATCTTCTGAACCCATCATCCATGAACAACCAGAGCCAAACCAAACAGAACCACAACCCAGAACGTCTGATCACTCTGTTCCCAGAGCATCAGAACGTCCTGCTGCCAGAACCACGGATACAGACTCTTCAACAGCCTTTACACCTGTATCCTTCCCAACCAATGTTGCTGATTCTTCTCCCTCCAATAACTCTGAATCCATTAGAAAATTCATGGAGGTTAGAAAAGAAAAGGTGTCTACCTTAGAGGAATATTACCTTACTTGTCCAAGCCCTAGGAGATATCCTGGCCCTAGACCTGAACGTCTAGTTGACCCAGATGAACCTATCTTGGCCAATCCTATCCAAGAGGCAGACCCTTTGGCTCAACAAGCTCACCCTGTCCCTGACCAACAAGAGCCTATTCAACCAGAACCTGAACCCGAACATTCAGTGTCTAACCAATCCTCGGTTAGATCACCCCATCCTCTGGTTGAAACTTCAGACCCTCACCTTGGAACCTCTGACCCCAATGATCAAATGATTAACATTGGTTCTCCACAAGGTGCCTCTGAAGCTCATAGCAGCAATCACCCAGCCTCTCCTGAAACCAACCTCTCCATAATTCCCTATACTCACCTCCAACCCACATCTCTCTCTGAGTGCATCAATATTTTCTATCATGAAGCCTCTTTGAGGCTCCGCAATGTGCACGGTCAGACTGACCTCAGTGAGAATGCTGAATGTGTGGCTGATGAGTGGAACAATCTGGGCACTTGGCTAGTGGCTCAAGTTCCAATTATGATACAGCTCCTGCATGCAGAGGGAAGTCAGAGCATTGAGGCTGCAAAGCAAAGGTTTGCTCGAAGGGTGGCTCTTCATGAACAAGAACAGAGAAATAAGCTTCTTGAAGCTATTGAAGAAGCCCGGAGAAAGAAGGCTCAAGCAGAAGAAGCTGCACGTCTAGCAGCAGCTCAAGCTGAACAAGCCAGACTTGAGGCAGAGCGACTTGAAGCTGAGGCTGAAGCTCTTAGATGCCAAGCACTGGCACCAGTGGTGTTTACTCCTGCTGCTTCTGCTTCCATTCCAGATCCTCAAGCTGCTCAGAATGTTCCTTCCAGTTCTGCTCAGTCAAGCTCATCCAGACTCGACATCATGGAACAGCGTCTTGACATTCATGAATCCATGCTGATTGAGATGAAGCACATGATGATGGAACTTCTGCGACGATCTGACAAACCTTAGTTTTAGGATCTCTTCATTTTTTTTCTTTCTTTTTATTTAACGTTGTTTTAATTAAACTCAGTTTCTTTTTATTTATTTAGTCTCTTTATTCGTTTGTGATTCTATTTGCATAGCTATATATATATTTGTGTCACATATGTTTGCAAAAATTTTTTTTATTCATCATAATTCTATGTTTACATCATATTTCTTTCCCTAAAAATCTAGAATGGAGGATCCCTCCTCATTCTTCTGCACTCCTGGCGCTGCTCTGACCTATCTTTCTCCAGACGCTCCAGTACATGCTGGATGTTGCTGAGCCTGTCCTTTAGCTCATCCCTCTCCAGAATCTCTTCTGCAGTATTGAGCTCCTCTTCCAAACTTTCTTTTTCTTCCAGCAGCTTGAGTTCAAGCCGGCTGAGTTCTTGCACCTCCTCCACGAAGGCAAGAAATTCCTTCAGGTCTCTCTCCAACTCTGGACGCAGGTCCTCTTCCAGCAGTGTCCGTGTTAGCTCCGAGATGGTCGCTGTACCCTCTGGATGCCTGATGTTCAGGAACAAGTCCTCTTCAAAGGCCTTCTTCCTCAACTCTTCTAGTGCTACGATGTATGATGCCATTTTTTTTCTTTACTGAAAATTGTTCGAGATGTGAAGCTTACCCTTCTCTCCAACGCTTTATATAGGCTTCACTTTCTCTCTGAAAGTTAATGCTCCTACAGTTTCTCGAGGTTAAGTTCTTGGTAACTGACCCTTCTCTTTACTCACTTGACCGGTGGTAAACGTTCTTCTCTTGCATTAACTCTTCCATTTATTTCGCCTAACTCTGATTCTTGCATCATTTTCTTTTTCTTTAAACTTAGACCTTCTCTAAGGGGGAGTACCTTGTACTTCAAGCTAAGTTTTTCACACCCCAAGCTTTTTTCTTATGACAAAAAGGGGGAGTAAACCCAGTTTTTGATGTGTAAGATGTGTTAGTGTGATTTATTTTTCTTTTGGAGATTTTAAGAGTTCCACCTTCATGACCATAGATGTGTCACTGGGCAAATACAAGGAATACATTTCACTTCTTCTGAAGTGATTATAAGTTGACTCTGATACCCAAGACTCTGATACCTTGTTCATGACACTGATTACTTATGCGCTCTGATTACTCGGTTTTCATCTATGTCATAAGTTTTTCACTCTGAACTCTTATATTATTTAGCTCAGAATCTAGACTTTACTAACGTTTTCATCAAGTATTAGATTCAGGGGGAGCTAAGCTCAGAATCAAGCAGTGACTTGAATTCAGAATGAGCAAGATAAACTATTCACATCAGGATAAGTCTTATTCTATATCTCTAAACTCTGAGTGAATTCAGTTTAATGTTTAAGAATTGTTCATCAAAAATTTTAGTTTTGTCATCATCAAAAAGGGGGAGATTGTAAGATCAAGTTTTGATCTAGTAGTACAACTCTATGTTTTGATGATTACAAGTTAACCTTTTGATATGAACAATTGTGGTACTCTAACGTGTTTTTCTGAGTGTGCTATTTACAGGCTCTGACCTCAACTCAATCTCACACAAATCAGAAGCACTGTGTATAAAGAGTGACCCAAGCAACGCTTTCGCATTCACCATGTTCAGTATGAACAGTGGAAAAGCTTCAGAAGTTCTGAAGTTATACAAACTCTGATGAGGACTCAGTCACTAGAAGCTCTGAAGATCTAGAAGTTCTGATAACCAAGAAACACTGAAGGTTCAGATGTTCTGATGGTGTAGAAGACTCTGAAGATCCAGAAGCTGAATAGTGGAAACTCTGAAGTCCAGAAGCAAAAAACTCTGAAGGCCATGTTCTTCCCTCTGAGTTCAGAATCAGAAGATACAATGGTCAGAGGATCTGTGCTTTCCCTCTGACTCTGATCAACCGGCTTCACAAGTTCCAATACGAAGCATTCCTCTGATCAGAAGTCTCCTAGGTTTAAAGGTCGCGTCGCTATCCAAGTACAAAAGCTACTGTACCTTCCTGACGACCTACCTAACGTTCCAGAACTGCCCTCCAACGGTAGCATTTCTCATGCATCGCTCAACCATAATCCTTGGAGTATATAAAGAGGCTGAAGACTGAAAGAAACGGCAAGAAGCTAGAAGCATTCACATACGCAAGACATATTCGAAAATCTTCTAAGTTTTCTTTCATCTGAAATTCATTGAGTTTACTATTAGCTTTTTAGAAGCAAATCTCTTGTAAACGATTCTTTGATAAACAGTTTGTTTAGTTCCTTTAGGAGATCAAGGTTGATCGGATCCTAGAGAAGACTAAGAGAGTGAATCTTAGTGTGAGCTAAGTCAGTGTAATTGTTAGTCACTTGTAGGTTTCAAGTGCAGTTGTAACTCTTACCTGATTAGTGGATTGCCTTCATTCTAAGAAGGAAGAAATCACCTTAACGGGTGGACTGGAGTAGCTTGAGTGATTTATCAAGTGAACCAGGATAAAATCCTTGTGTGCTTTTCTATCTCTTATCTTTAGCACTTAAGTTCTCGAAAGATTTGTCAAAATCTTTAAGGTGGAAGTTTTATACTGAAAACGTTATTCAAACCCCCCCTTTCTACCGTTTTTCATACCTTCAAGTTGGACAAGCTACTCAGAGTCTAATGGTGAATGGAACTTTGTTATGGATTTCGGTGATGTATGCTAGAGTTAGCAAGTGAATTTTGATAAGTTGAAGGAGAATCCTATGATTAAGATTGACTTGGGGAGTTGGAAATCGTGTGTGAGTAAGGGATGTAGTGGTGATAGCAGTTACGATAGTAGTTAAACCTCAGAAGGGTGGAGGATCGGATGACGAAATGACTAGTTAAGTCCCTTGAGGTATAGTTATGATTTGATCTTCTAGAGGTTAAGTCTTGATCTGTGTGAAGTGTTTAGGATTTCAGTAAGTCGAAATTGGTTTGAGTGAGGAATGTTTTGAGGACGAAGACGACAATAATGGATTGATGGATATTAAGAAGATGATTAGCTTATGAGTGGTCAACGAATTGATGATTAAGGGGATGAGTCTCGTCATGCACGAGGTATTAAGACTCAAGTCGAGTTTTAAATTTGAACGGTGACTCCCGGATAAAACAGTTGAGAGGGAAGGAAATCGAGAAGTCATTTGGAATAAAGACACTGGTGATGCGACATGGGAGCCGAAGGAGAAGATTCAAGAACAATATCCAGGACTATTTACTAACCCTTAAGTTTCGAGGTCGAAACTTTCTTTTTGGAGGGTAGTAATGTAAGGCCCGAGTTTTTAAGTTCATGCTAAGTGAATAAACTTCTTATTCACGATTAGGGTTGATGTAATGTGAAGGGAAACCTGAACGAAAGTTTATTAAATGAAATATATTTATGAAGGAGAAAGTTCAGGAAAAGTTCAAGGATTGTATTATGATCGATAAAAGTTATAGCACGAACGTTTTACGCTTAACCTAGGTCAGAAACCCTAGTATATAGCTAATTTTCACTTTTAGGCACGATGGAAGTTAATTCCAAAAATCTTCAGAGAAATGTTAGAACTTCTCTTTTTCCATATATCACAATCGTTTCGAGGCGAAACTCTAGAATCTACGAACGTCCGATTCCAATCATTGGAAGTTTGCCGAAACCGAAACCCTGGTATTTCGAAACCCTAGAATTTCTCGACAATGAAGACTTTTTCTATTCAGAGCTTCAAATGAATATTCCACACGCGTACACCCATTTCTCTTGATGATTTCAATCTTTCTTCCGAAGGAAGTTTTCTATTCCGACATTCGGTGCAAAAAGCAACTTATCGGGTAAAATAGTTTTACACCGACTATGCATTTGTTGCCAAAAATATAAGGAGACCTCATTTTAGTTTTGGAATTCTTTCGCCAAAACATATCTTAGAATTCATGAAGAATGACGCCGGAAAAATCAGATTCGCGAAACTTTCATTGCGCCGCGAATTTCCATCTTCTACATATAGCAAGAAAGGTGAGAAAATTTACAAGAACTCCTCCATTTCTCTCCCAAACCCGCGAGCTCCATTGAAGAGGAAGGAAGAAGAGTTTTTCTTCATCTCTTGCTTGATCGTCGATTAATCAGTTGCTGCTTCAAGGTTTCGAGGTATAGTCGCTAATCCTTACCTCTGATCGCTTTTTCCATAGCTTTTCTGTAGAGTTTTCTGAGCGGATAGTTTATGGGTTTTTGCAAAACTATCCTGAATCTTTCATTTCTGATTCTAAACCTCTTCTATATGTGCCCAAGATCACTTCTGCCGGATTAGATTTTCCGTTATGTCGCCGGAATTCCGCCGGAATCAATTTTAGCCTTAAATACCCATTTTTGGAGTTTTTGAGGTAAAGCTTCAACCTTTAGGCTAAAAACTATCGCCTTAGCTTAGTGTTAGTAGGATTAGTTGTCATAAACGTCGTTAGTAACGTCCCTGCAAAATTTGGTTTTTGGGATTTCAGTTTTGAAATTTCTAAGTTAAAAATCATGACCAAAATACCCCTGCGACAGTTTTTGATCCGATAATTTTTTCGAGTTCAGAATACCCTTAGTTACGGCTAATGAAAACATAGGAACCAAGTTTGATCGAAGAAAAATCGAGCCCCACAATTGTGAAAAGTGGCCGAGCCCTATAGGGGAGGAGGGGGGAAATTCCTTTTCCGAAAACTTGTCTTTTCGCGCTAGATTATCGTACCTCGGAGTATGTATTGCTTCGTGTAACCTTAGTAAGTATCGATAGCTTAGTTTTCGATAGATTCTGATAGTATTTCTGTGACTTTGCTTTAAAGGAACTTTTGAGGAATTTCCTGAGGAGCAACGCTTTGCTTGTGAGGAAGAGTTAGAAGATAATCCTGGAGAATCTGCAGGTGAGGGCTTCTCACTGAATCTCTAGTTAATGCTTAGGGTCGATGTTTTGACATTGTTTACTGTTTATGCACTGGAATTGTGTGTGATTGGAAAATGTTTTCTGAGGCTTCGGCTGACAATGTAGATGATTCATCTACTGAATGTTTTTGAGATTGTCTTACATGCTATGTGCTATGTGGGTAATCTAGGATGTGTGGTGCATGCTTTATATGCTAAGTGCTAAGTGTTTATGATGCGATTTATTGATATATGACATGTTGTTGATTGTGATGATTTAAATATGCTCTGTACTGGAATCTGAGATTCTGAATGGTGAGAATAGCGGGCAGGTCATGCCGATTTTATTTTGAGAGTTTGGAGAAAGTTTGATAGGACGAACGAGGTTCGGGCCTTAATTTTTGTTTAGTGGATCGAGACCTCCTCTGGAAGCGACTTGGGATTGGGAGATCCTGCAAATGTATAAGACTTGCGATAAGACAAAAGGGAATCTATTTTATAAAGAAAATTCATAAGACCTTAAATAACCTCAAAATCTTTAAGTAATGATAACAACCTCGAAGGAAGGCATTGGAAGTCAAATCATAGTTTTGGAAAAGCGAGGAGTGTCGTCGGATCCAAGTGTTGAGGAGTTTGGTAAGTTCTGAGTATGTTGGTACTCCTTCGCTCGTTGAGCAGTTTGATAGCCATCCAAGGGATGAGCCGAGAAGCTTCACTGAGGCGTGAGACCTTGTGAATGCGGGATACTCCACTGAGGCGTGAGACCTTGTGGAAAGCATGGAACTCCACTGAGGCGTGAGACCTTGTGAGAGCATGAAACTTCACTGAAGCGTGAGACTTCGTGAGAGCATTGGTGACCCGAAGAGTCATCGTGAGTGGTTGCACCCATGCATATACGCGATGAAGTGCCAAGCAGAGTACTTCGGTATAGCAGGAAGTAACGATCAGCCATGCAGAGTTGGATCGGTCCTGACTATACCTGGCACAACAGGAGGTAACGATCATCCATGTAGAGTTGTATCGTGCCTGTTGATGTTCGGCATAGCAAGCAGAAATGGTCAAACCATGTAGAGTTTGTACCGTCTTGACTATAGCCAAAGGTGATAAGCGACGCCCGAGCAGAAATGGTTAAACACGAGGCTAGTGTTACGACCGTCTCGAGGTGCCCAGCCTATAAGTGGCAATACCTTTGGTTTGTCCCGTCGCCAAGCAGAGTGACGTTGTTGTTTTGTTCCGTCGCCAAGCAGAGTGACGTTGTTGTTTTGTTCTGTCGCCAAGCAGAGTGACGTTGTTGTTTTGTTTCGTCGCCAAGCAGAGTGACGTTGTTGTTTTGTTCCGTCGCCAAGCAGAGTGACGTTGTTGTTTTGTTTCCGTCGCCAAGCAGAGTGACGTTATTCGGGTTTTATGCTGATCTGACTACATGATGATGTTGGAGTAAGAGGCATCACGGGCCGAAATGGTCCCACCGTGGCTGGTGTTAGGACTGATCCGATGATGTCCATCCGTTCCGGATTGCATATTGGTTGACTGGGTTAACCTGCATATCATTTCATGCAACATGCATACTGACATAGTTGATGAGTGTGTTTGATACTTGTTAGTTCTACTTGATGCATGTTAACTGTGATTTACAGTCGTTATATTCTTTGTGGAAATATGCAACCCTAGGATGTTATCCCTAGTTATAAGCCTAAGTGGCTATTATCTTATTTATATTTATTGGTGCTATTATTTACATAATTCTTTGGAGTTGACCCTCGCGTCTTCTGTGTGTGCTTTGGCGAACAAACGCCCTTTGTCAGATGTCTTTGGCGGGCTGATTCATGATGGTTCATCCTTCGGGAGGAACTAGGGTTGAGATGCGGGAACTGGAGCGTATCGCGGTAGCGAGAGGAGGACGGATGGTGTACATAGACTAGGTCGTTCTGGATTCAGATTCGGGCGACGATCATGCTAGCATGTAGGTTTTAGTGCTGGTGTGAGCTCCTCGAGATGGGATTAGTGTAGGAGTAGAGTCTTAGCTCTGAACATCATTTGTTTTCCTTGGGGACAGGGTAGTTTCCCACCTATAGCTTTTTTTGTGGTTCTTTACGAGAATCACAGAGAGTTGGTTGGACTTAGGAGGTCTTGCTTCAGGCCGATGGGCCAGCTTATTCTCAGTTTTGAGGGATGGTGTTGCGGACACTTGACCTTTCTTGTGGATTGTACCTTTTGCCTTCGGGCGTTACACTTTTCTTTCCGTCACTGGAGGTTTACTCGTGACGAGGTTACTACTACAGCGGGGGCTGTTTATATATTGTATATTAATTCTGATTATTGTTATTGTTGGGTTTTATTTAATTCAGTCTTGTCTTAGTTATTATATCGAAAAAAAAATATCTACGTTTTTTCGCATTAAGTTTATTTTGGTTACTAAAGTGACGCCACCGAAATCGGGGTGTTACATTATCTTAATCATCATTGTAGGCATTCGTAAAGAATTCCCTAACCATGACTTCACAAGCAATATGAATGGGATTCACCCAATTCCCCCACCTTCTTGTCTCCATGACTTCTTGCATGCTGAGGGGGTCTCTCCTCCCCTTTCTATAGAATACTCCTCGCTCCTTCACACACTCTTTGTGTGCAAGCACATTCGAGTAAAACTCTTCCTTCTGGTCAGAAAGGAAGCGGAAGCGGTCAAATTCAGGAGAGGAGGAGGAAGAGGCAGTGGGTCTTGTGTTGATCCGAGCTCTTTTAGCCGGCATCTGCAAAAGGTTAGCATAAACACAAGCCACTCAAAACATTAGTCATGTTAGTCAAAAATAAAAATGAAAACAAAGATAAAGAATTTTCACAAAACTAAAAGCTTGAACTCCTAAGAGCACCCAACAAGCTTCCTAGTGACTTTGGCAAAGAAAGGATAACCACAAAGCACTTGCCCAAAATCGACTAGGAAAACTCATTGGAGCATTCTAGCAAACACTTAGAAGACAAAAAACAAAGCTAAACTAAACTACTACTACTTAACTACCCAACTCTCAAAAATCCTCATACCCAATACTAATTTTGGCTCAAAACACCCATGAATAGCATAAACAAACCCAACCTGTAACACCCCATTTTCCATTATTAGGTTATTTATTATTTTATTTTAATTATTATTATGATATATGGTAATTTGATGAATTATATTATTTTATTAGATAATTAAGTGATTATTTGATATATGGAGTGAGTAAATTATTTAAATTGTATATGAGTGGTATATGTGATTATTATTTAAATCTTATGTGATATTGTATAAGATTTATATAAATAAGGGTTTTAGGTTTTTAAGTGAGTAGTTGGGAGTGGGGCCCATTGTAAGACTATTTAAGGGTTAGGAGTGAATTAGAAAGGGAGAAATCCGAATTTGAGAATTGGAGAAGTTAGCAGAGCAGAAGAAAAGAAGCGTGAAAGAGAGAAGGGGAGAAAAGAGAAGAAAACCTAGACTTTGATCTTCAAGAGGTAAGAGTTTGGATTCATGTTCTATGGATTAGTATGATACTGGGTAGTGATAGTAAGCTTGATTTAGGAACCCTAGGATGCATAAATTTCCAAATTGAAATAGTTAGTGTTTGATTTTAAGATGAATTTTGGGGGTAGAAGATAGGCGCCCATGATGCGCGGGTTGCGTGCGGGAAATTTACGAGCTCTTGAACCCTATTTCGAGCTATGTTAATGACCGAATTCGAAGAAGTAGTCTTCATAAAAGACGTAGCCCTGTCTGTTATAAAACTTTTGCCGCTAGTTTCACGTCATTCCCACGTCTGTAGCTCGAGTTAGATGCGTTTTAGTGAGGATAGGTTAAGCTGTCTCGTTTCTCACGAACTGTTGTTAGTGTTAGATTTTTCCTGACTTTTGTACTTTGAATTTAGACTTGAAAATTTACAGAGATTTACAAAATGTGTATAGGGAACCATGATGAAAATATTGGATTTTTCTGAGTGTATTTGAGGTATTTAAAAATTCGCCTAGGTTGTTTTACAGTTTATAACCGTTTTGAATAAAATTAGTCATTTTAGGTGCAAATTCTGTTTTCGAAAAACGATTTGGTGTGCGCGCGTGGTGTTGCACAAGGCGCGGTGGCGCATGGCCATGGTGAGGGTTGCACGCGAGGGAGGTGGCGCATGTAGGTAGTGGTGCGCGCGGTAGCTCAGGTATGAGGGGATGGTGCAGGGAGATGACGAGTTTTTGGGGAAAATTAGGAGGAATCCAGTTTTTGTATAATAGTTGCAAAACCTGTTATATATGAATTATATTTAATTTATATATGTTTAATAGTTCATTATATGATGTTGTTTATGAATTGATGTTATGTGTTAATTTGCTAAGTTACTGTGATTGCAAGTTGTGTGATTGATAACATGTAAGTGTGTTTTGTGAAATTGGAGATTGTAACACCCCGATTTCCAGGTGTCACTTTAGTAACCAAAAATAAACTTTACGCGGAAAACAGGTAATTAATTTTTTTTTTGTTTCTTTCAATCAAAGCGATAAAGAAGTAGAGACAACACCCAACAACTAAACTAACCGATATACAAATATATACATCTGTACAGCCTCGGCTGCACTCCATGTCACGCGAAGCCGCAGTGACTCCAAAGATGTACGCCCGCAGGCAAATATACAAACCAGAACTGTGAGTAAAAGTATCAAAATACAGTTATCCAAGAGAAAGTCGGCACTCAAAAATGGCCTGAAAGGAAGACCCCTATACTCCGACAGACTCTCTGTGATCCTCCTCAAAAGAACCACACAAAAAGCCACACATCGGAACCTACCCTGTCCCAATAAGAAACTGACGATCAGAGCTCTACACAAAACATGACGCCTGCCCAAACCTAACCTCCCAGTGCCTAACCCACAACGATCTGAAGTCGGCAAGTTGAAGCTCAGCTCCATGCGACGTAGAACTCCTTTCGTCAGATGTTCACACTCGTCAGTCCGGTCCTCCATGACCCTTCCCCGGTACGTCGCTCGATGACCCACAACATCGATCACCCAAGCGGTGGGGGCATCCCGATCCACAAGCTCATATCTGATCCCCCCAGAGGGAGAGACCATCGAACACCAGTCGGCCATCGACATCTGGCAGCAGGCCGACCGCCCAAACACAAACATACAAACAAAGCCAAGGCGCTAGGGTCAACTCACAGCAATAAGTAGATATACACTCAACATGTGATATGGGGTATATATATATGTTGATATATATACATATAAACAATCCTAGCATGTTATGGCTCTAACATTGCTTCAATAAACAAACAGCACACAATCTCAGTCAGCATGAATGTATGCGTGAAATGCACAATATGAATCCGGATTTGTGACGCGTTCCCGTTCGCCACAAGTGAAGCATTTTCACTATGGATGGACCATTCCCGTTATCCATCCTGGATGAACCATTCCCGTTATTCATCCTTGGTGAACCATTCCCGTTATTCACCGTATGATGAACCATTCCCGTTATTCATCATTAATGCAAGGTGAACCATTCCCGTTATTCACCATGATATGCACAGGTGAACCATTCCCGTTATTCACCCGATTGAATGCAACGTGGTTAGCCAAACAACGAATCGTCCTTACCACGAAAGTGTTTAGCTCACAACCCAATCTCAACAAACCCATGAGTTAGTGTCGGTCAATACAACACAACTCGGAGTAAGTGTCGGTCAATACAACACAACTCCATCCACAGAATACACAAGGGTCTAGTGTCGGTCAATACAACACAGCCCAAACAACAAGAGCACTAGGTGTCGGTCAATACAACACGGCTCCACAACACTCCCCAAGAATACTAGAGTACTCGGTGACTTTCAATCATCACCATAGCTCACCTTAGTGGCTTCCCCCAATTCCGATAACTCTCCAAACCCACAACAAAGTCGACTTTTCCCCGTCTTTCGTAAATATTTTCCCCTTCAGTTCTCCTATGCTTAAACGTTAATAAAAATTGTTCCAATTCGAATTAGTCAAGTTATGAGTTTATTTCTCAAAGTCTAAGTTTCCCAAGTCTTTAGTTTTTCAAAGCTCTATCATTCTAAGTTTTCAAAGATCAACCACCCAAAATACATTTCCCGGGGAAAGTCTAAGAATTCCAACATATGGCTAAGTCTCAAACCCCACATTTGGGCTTGCCTAGGGTTGTTCATCCAACCCGAAATATCAAAGATCACCAGATCAATGAATCTCCACTCCGAAATTGCGTCAAAACGCTCAATCCAACAAAAGCACAACATCACAAGTATGGAAAAGCATCATAACATCAACTCATCATCAAAAACAACATCAGATAAAACATAAGTCGAATTTATCGACGCCTATCATGCAGTCATAGCTAATATGTAAGTTGCCCCAACCTCGAGCTGTTCCAGCTTCGAAATCAAGGTTGTCCTCAAACAGTTGCTCTGAATATTCCAAAGTTCCTTCAACTGAACCTCGGAGAAAAACAAAGCAGAATTCAAACAAAATCGATTAGTTCGATCGCAAAACAATACATAAACGATAGACAAAGCATCAAAGCTTCAGAATACGACAAACGGGCACGAAAGGACAAGTTTTCGAAAACGAAAAACTCCCCCCCCTTAGGAAAAACCCACGGCCATAAGGAGAAAAGGGCTTCGGCTCTTTTTCTTCGATCAAATCAGTTTACAAGGTAGTTTTAGGGTAAAACTAAGGCAAAGAAACTGTCAGAACAATTTTCGGACAATCGGGTCGAAATACGACTACGCAGGGGCATTTTGGTCCAAAATAAAGGCTCAAAACTTCAAAGTTATCAGTTCTGAAAACAGATTTGACAGCAACGATCCTCATGACATCCGTGACAACAAATCCTAAAGGCACGAAGTCAGATTATAGCTTTACGACAATAAAGTTTCGAAATGTGAGACAAAAAGAGTTTTGAGTCAATTTTTCAGATCCTGGACAACTGAATCGCAATCAGAGTTTACTGACAGAGGTTTTAGACTCAGGGGAACATAAGGAACATAACCCAAGCGAGAAATCAGAGAAATCGGACAATTTTAGAAAAAGCTCAAAACTTAGAGCACAGAAACGACTTCAGAAACGCAACAGAAACAACAATCAGAGGTAGGAATCGTGTTAGTTACCTTGATACCTAGAAGCAGGGACGAACTGCACGAAGATTGGTCAAGATTTCGCGAAAAATTCTTCTCCTCCCCTCCCCTTAGAACTCGCGGCCAAGAATGGGTGAAAATGGCAAGATTTTTGCTTTTTCGCCTATTTATAGGTGGGTGAAATCGCGGGAAAATGAAAATTTCGCGATTCCGATTTTTGCAGCACGATCACCGTGGAATTCTAAGAGAGATTCTAGCGTCGGAATTCCAGAACTCAAAACGAATATCTAGGATTTGGGAAAAACGATATCGAAAAACTCAAAAGCGGTGTCGGTTAATCTGCCCCGAAAAACTACTTTTTGCTGTGATGCTCAAACGACAAAACTCCCTACTGAAGAAAGATTGGAAATGTCGAAACAAGTCTGGCAACGCGGACGGAATCTTCGTTAGAAGTCCCGAATAGAAAAAGTCTTCATCCATTGCTCGAAAATAGGGTTTCGAAGCAAAGAAATTAGCGTCGGCGGACATCCGAAAAGTGAAACCTATCGTGCGTACAGTCCAGAGTTCCGAAATGAAACGCTGGTCGATGGAAAAATAAAGAGAATCTTTAAATTTTCCCTGAGTTCGAAATCTCACTCAAAACGTTGCTTTAAGAGCGAAATAGCCTATTCTGGACACGCTCGCCCTAAGGCAAGTGTGCAGACGACTCGCACTAACTCCGAAAACAACTACGCAACATTCCTCAAGCAATTCCTGAACTTTCTTCTTCATTAATCTTCCTCAAATATCAAACTCCTGTCACGCTTACACTGATCCTACGCGTGAGTCGGAAACTAGCTTGTTCTGAAAATCCAGGTCTTACAGAGATGATGTGAATTGTTGAGTTGGTGATGAATATGCTAAAATAATTAAGACTTGGAGATGGTCTGAATATGCATATGTTAGTTTAGTTTTGCATAATACACAGC